>NW_021703767.1:138000170-138037646 GCF_005190385.1 Monodon monoceros
GGGGAGGGGAGGGGGAGGGGGAGGGGGAGGGAAAAACTGGCAGTTTGGGATTGACATGTACACACTCCTGTACTTAAAATAGATAAAAGGACCTACTGTAGAGCACAGGGAACTCTGCTCAACAGTCTGTATTATCCTAAATGGAGAAAGAATTTGAAAAAGAATAGAGACATGTATATGTATAACTGAATCACTTTGCTGTACACCTGCAACTAACACAGTATTGTTAATCAACTCTACGCCAATATAATATAATTTTTAAAATAAAAATATAAAAATATAATTAAAAATAATCATTTTTGAACAGTTTTTCCTTCAGCTTAAAACCAATTCCCCATTGGCAATATAAGGTACATTTTTATGATTGCTGCCAAATCTGGGGCACTTCTATTAAGTTTCTTTTCTATTTGGGCTATAACATTCAGAGGTATTCTCTAAAGACCAGTATCTGGCTTCATACATTTCACACCTTGTTTTTCCTCTCTGTTGCACATAACTTCAGTGACAGGCTTTTTAGAATTGGCTCATACTGAGATCTAAACATTTCTGTTATGTTTCTCTCTGTGTTACTGATGACAGAGAAGGGATCCCAACATTACAGCAAGTTTGGTCAAGAAGACCCTTAATGAGCTTTCCATTGTTGTAATGACATAAACTTCTGCTCTTTAATTCATTAAATGGACCTTTGAACTCTGGAAGCAGTAAACAGGCAGACGTGTATTATCAGACAGAGGCAGAGAGAGAACAGTGGGGTTGAACACTGGAGCTAAGCCTATGGATGAATCTTAGACCCCTGCTTCGTAAGGGAACGGTCACCCTTGTTCTCAGTTCCTCCTCAGGCCACAACTATGGTTATTTCAGCCCTCAATCCTTGTCCCTACATCCTAAGGTTACTGTGCGAAGAAACCACCTGTACTAGTTGGGGGAAGCAAACTGCTCTAACAGCTAGTCCCCAAATATAAGAATGACTCAAATACAGGGAAGGTTCAATTCTTATGCACAAAACAATGCTGGGAGGGTGAGCAGGTCGGAAGTGAGACTCTCATCCGTGTGGTCACTCAGGGACCCTGGATGACAGAGATACTACCAGCCTCACCATGTAGCTTCCAAGGTAACTCTATTAGGCTGCTAGGGCTGCCAGAAAAAAAAAACAACAAAAAAACCCCCCACAGACTGGGTGGCTTAAACAACAGAAATCTGATTTCTCACAGTCCTGGAGGCTGGGAGTCCAAGATTAAGGTGTCAGCACGTTTGATTTCTCCCGAGACCTCTCTCCTTTAGCTTGCAGACGGCTGCCTTCTTGCTGTGTCCTCACTGGCCTTTCCTCTGTATGTGTGTAGCTGTACTGTCTCTCTGTGTCCTAATCACCTCTCCTTATAAGGACACCAGTCAGACTGGATTAGGGCCCACCCTAATGACCTCCTTTTCACCTAATTACCTCTTTAAAGGCCCTGTCTCCAAATACAGAGGTACTGGGGGTTAGGGCTTCAACATGTGAATTGGGGGTACAATTTAATCCCAAACAGTTATCCCTCATATTGGTTCATATTGAGATCTAAACATTTCTGTCATGTTACTGATGACACAGAAGGTCCAGTCACACAGAAGTGGAAAGAAATATGGAGAGAAATAACACTGGGTGGCTTTTTATCAGCCATGCCCAAAGTACAGGATGATCAAATCCAGTCCCATTGCTTCAGCTGGACTCAGACATGGGGCGGTCCTCACATGGAAAGCTGGTAAATTAGTATCCCTAGGTAGCCGCCTCCTAGCAAAAGTTCACACAATGGAAGGCAGGACACGTTTTTGGTGAACAGGAAGGCATCTCTGTCACAGCTCTGTGTTCGAATCTGTAGGCTCTTTATTAAAATGTGGCTGAGAACGCACATAGCAAGAACTCAACAGATATGATTTTATTTCATTTATCTTCTGTTTCCTGCTCTCATCCCCTAATTTTATTGATCTTGCCATCTAGCCATGTCCTTGACCCTTTTTCTCAAACTTCAAAACACTAGAGTTTCATTGTTTTTGCAGTTTTCCTTTTGCTTTATATTTCATTCTCCATTTAAAAAATTTTGAATGCTTAGGGTTTCAGGTAGCCAAGCCATATTATAATAACGCCTCCTCTATCTAATTTCTGGAGAGAAAGGCAGTCTAGAATGAGGGGAAAATGTGTGTGTGCGTGTGTATGTGTGTGTGTGTGTGTGTGTGTGTTGAGAGAGCTGTAGAAAAAAACTGATCAATTTCAAAAGACCTCATTATTCAGTGAAAGAGGAGAAAAGGTATAACAAGCTAATCTCAACTCTTGGCGTCAGGAATCTGAGCAGCTTTATTTACCTAGAATTTGAACACATAACTTTTTGAAAGGCTAATCAGAATTAATGAATAGAAAAATTAAGGGCTAAAATTAATGCATGGAAAACAGGAAAAGAAACATTACAATCAGGCATCAAGTTTGCTCTATTTAAATAAGCTGAAATCTATTAGAATTCAAAAAATAAAAATCACCTTAAGACTACCCTCCCCCTTAATATTAAAAACTAAATGAATAAAAGAACCAAGAAAAGGAAATCTAATAGTAATCATATAATGTGCATGATGGGATGAAAATAAAGGTCAGTTGAAGGGGTGAGAACACACCAGCATCACGTAATTTGAGAATTCGGGGCGAGGGGGCACCATTCATAATATTTTTTTTGCAAAGGAATCTGGGTAACAGAAGGAGGGCAAGGAATGACTTAATTCTTGTTTACTGTTGGGAATATACAGACATCTGATTCACTGATAGGGCTAAATTAGCTGCTTCTCCACTGATGCTAAAGATACCCTTCAGTACCTTCTGCTAGAAAATCAATTTCCTTGCAGGAGAGTTTTGAAGAAAGCTGGGGGACCTTCTACTCTTATGCTAAGTAACTAGTCACAGCAAAACACACTTTTATTCCTAAAATGACCTCTACAAAACACAGCACCTTTAGTCTTGCAAATCACAAATCCTTTCAATCTAATTAGTTTTACCATTTAAAAAATTAAAAAAACAACTCAGGTATTCCTGCTTATTTCTTATTGCTTGTTAGTATTTACTAAATGGTTTGTTAAAATGTCTCCAAACAACAGTGAACAGCTCTGGAAATATATGCATACGTGTGTGTAAGGCTCACTCATATCTGGTGTCTAAGAGTACAGAACAAAATAATTGCCACGATATTTGTAGCTTTTGATAAACAAGACAGAAATTACCAACATAGGTCACTTTGAAGCTGGAATTTCAATGTGTTATAAAAGAATATGTATATTTTCATGACTTATGAATCTGCAAAAGAGTTCTTTATTACAGCAATATGCAAATTACTACTTCCTCTTTGCTGATTATTTTCTGAAAGGCTTCAAAAAAGTCAGAAGGCACCCCATCTGACTAAATCACTAGAACACTGATTTTGCCCTTATCGCATCTTTTAAAAATACAAACCTGAAAGTTTCCTTCTTTTCAAGAGCCTGAATTTCAGCAACATCCCCTCTGTCCTTGAGACTTGTGTCAATAACCATTTCTACGTTCACAAACCCAAATGTGTTCGGGAATAGAGAATTCTGGTTTCTCTAGCCCCCGAGGATACCAAATTTTCATTTCTACTTAATAAAGTTGAGAGTAAGTTGTCTCAATTGCTCATGGGCTGATAAGCTAAGTTCTCTGTGAAAATTTTCTAGCAAGAACTTGAAGTACACACATGGGTGATGGGTACACAGAACTGAACTAACTAGGCTCTAGAGAGCTGGGCTTGGGACTAGCTCTGTTATTAAACAGCTGTGTGTCCTTGACCAAGCACAATTCTTAGGACCTCCTGTGCACATCTACAAAGTGAGGTACTTGGATGACATACATGCTAATGACAGCTAATGCTCCAGAGTGCCCTTGTGGCCCAGACACTTCCCTTTGCTTTACCTGGATTAGTTCAGTCCATCCTCAGAATAACCCCAAGAGAAAGGTACTTTTTTTTAACCCACTTTATCCTTTATTGTTGGAAGTGTAACACATACCGAAAAGTGCACAAAACAGAATACACAGCTCTATGAATTACAGCAAAACGAATACAGTAAGTCCCCTACATACGAATGAGTTCCGTTCCAAGAGCGCATTCGTTAAGTCCAATTTGTTCCTAAGTCCAACCAAGTTAGCCTAGGTACCCAACTAACACAACTGGCTATATAGTACCGTACTGTAATAGGTTTAGAATACTTTTCACCCAAATAATATATAAAAAACAAACACAAAAAATAAAGAAAACATTTTTAATCTTACAGTACAGTACCTTGAAAAGTACAGTAGTATGTACCAGCTACCTCACTGCTGCTTTTACACTTGCTTCCGGACATCCTGGGCTTGAAATAAAGATACTGAACTACTGTACTCTATGCAGTGCTAAACAATAAAATACACAAAAGCACAACCACTTGTAGAGGATGGGCGCACATGACAATGTACTCCAGACACGGGAACTAACTTATGTGATTGAACATGAGAACGCATATTCACATCTTTGAAAGTTTACAACTTGGAAGTTCATATGTAGGGGACTTACTGTATTGTATAACCGCTAATGAGAAAGATACTTTTATAACCTTTGCTTTACAGATGTAGAAACCCCAGGCAAAGCAAAGTTACCAATCTTGCCCAGAGTCAAAACAGCAAGTGAGCGAGAAGCAGACTCAACCTCTTAGCCATCCCATTGTACTGCTAAGGTATTTTCTAGCCCTGCTGTGCTCTGATGTATATCAACCTCTCTTACAAAGCACTCAGATCCAGTGTCCTTGGTAAGATTTTTCAGACAAGTAACATGGCGGAAGGAAAAGCAGCTGGACCAGGGACCAGGCAAGTGGCCTTCTCTCCCTCTTGCACTCTTAAGAAGTTGTGTGCAGCCAGGAAGGCTACCAATAAGTTTTCTGGGCTACACAAATCCTTAAAGTCCCTCCCAGTTCATCTGTGGGAATTTAATTCTGAATCATGGCACACCTCTCATTGTGAATGGAAGCCTAGATTCCTCGTACAATGATTCTTTCCCTCCTAGGTTGTGAGTTGAGTGGTGGCCTCACAAAAGACATGTCCGTGTCCTAACTCCCGACACCTGTAAATATTACTTTACATACAGCAAGAGACTAAAGGTTACCTTATTTGGGAAAAGGGTCTTTGTCATGTAATAAAGTTAAATATTTTGAGATAAGATTGCCCTGGATTATCCAAGTGGGCCCACCAGGCTAAATAATTAGAGCAAAAAACACCTGCATTCCCAAAATGACCTCTACAAAACAGG
The DNA here is from genome assembly GCF_005190385.1 of Monodon monoceros. NCBI lineage: Eukaryota > Metazoa > Chordata > Mammalia > Artiodactyla > Monodontidae > Monodon > Monodon monoceros. The sequence continues at coordinate 138,005,474 of NW_021703767.1, forward strand.
GCAGAGTTAATCTCGCAAAGCACAAATGTTTCTCTATCCTTTAACTCTAACCAGCTTTACTGGAAAACAAATTAAAAACAGCTCAGATTGTATAAGATAGAGGCAGTGCGAGATTTTAGAGCTCGACACACAGAGGATAAGAGCATGTGAAGATGGAAGCAGACCTTGGAATGAGGTGGATGCAAACCAAGGGTTTCTGGGAGCCAGCAAAGCTAGAAAGAGAGCAGTGAGGATTCTGCTCTAGAGCCTCCAGAAGCAACCAACCCGGCTGATACCTGATTTTGGACTTCCAGCCTCCAGAACCATAAGAGATTAAGTTTCTGCTGTTTGGAGCCACCCTTGGCAGCCCTAGTAAACTAACAGAGTATCTTATTCAGGATGACTTGGGTAAGTCAAAGAGTCTGAATCATTTTTATATCCCAATGATTGCACAGTAAATGAGCAACAAACATATTCTTTTAACTATAAAATCACATCACAGAAATCCGTACACGTTAGGTCCTTTAAGTGTAAATTGGGAAACAGTCACAAAGACGATAAACTTAAATAAGGAAAAAGTCTAATATAAGCAATTGTAGTCAAGAAAACTTGAGATTTAAACCTATCTTCCGGCCTTTATGCGTCTGTGAGCATATGTGTATATATGTATAAGTACAGGCATGTTTAGATCCAACCTGGCAGGTCTGTGAAGTCATATCCCAGAGGGTTAAAGAAACCAATAACTTAAACATTCTCTTTTTTTCTTTAAATTTTATTTATTTTTTAATTTTTAAAAATTTTAGGGCTTCCCTGGTGGCACAGTGGTTGACAGTCCACCTGCCGATGCTGGGGACACGGGTTCGTGCCCCGGTCCGGGAAGATCCCACATGCCGCGGAGCGTCTGGGCCCGTGAGCCATGGCCGCTGAGCCTGCGCGTCCGGAGCCCGTGCTCCGCAACGGGAGAGGCCACAGCGGTGAGAGGCCCGTGTACCACAAAAAAATAAAATTAAATTAAAAAAATTTAAAAAGTTTTTATTTTATATTGGACTACAGTTGATTTACAATGTTGTATTAGTTTTAGATATACAGCCAAGAGATTCAGTTATAATATACATGTATCTATTCTGTTACAAATTCTTATCCCACTTACAGGTTATTACAGCGTACTGAGCAGAGCTTGCGCTTGCCTTACAGGATGACTGATGAGAAGGCAGCTTGTTGAAATCCCCTCTGCTTGGAACACAACAAAACCAGCTGAAACCGGATAAAACCAATATGGTGAACTGGAGTCTGTGCAGTATAAACCTACTTGTCAGACGGGCGACCTATTGACGTCACAGCCCAAATTCCACAGCATATTTCATACCGGCTCCCCTGAATTTGCACGTCCACACCAGGTAGAGTTATGAAGCCTACTTGCACATGCGTATAACACTTCTTTAAACTTTGTAATCCACTGCTTTTCTCCTTTCTTCACTGCCCCAAACCCTAACCCTTAAATATCCCCCTTGTAAACAGCTTTTAGCAAGAAAGAGCTCTCTGCTGGGGGCCCCTCTGGTCTTGTCACTAACTTTAAACCAGGCCCTCCCATGCTCTACTCATCTCTGGCCGAAGCACACCTTTCCAACCTTTTGATCACACAATACCTTGCCTAACCTGTTGGTTCTTTCCGTACATCAAAGTAGAAATGAAGAATAAGTAATTAACAGATGACCAGACCTCTTCCCTAGCTTCCCCTTCAGTGATCTCACAAACAAACTGCGTGAACAAGACAGCATCTAAAGAAAGGTCACAAGAAGTCAACAAGCCTGTACACAGCTAGGGACGGCAATGACCCCGACCCCCAATCTCAGGGAGTACCTGAGATTACTTCCCTTTTTCTTTACAAAACTTTCATGGCTGAGCAGAATCTTCGGAAGTGGTTTTGTGGGGGGGGGGCATTGAGTCCACCATCGCCCCAGATTGCCGGCATTCTGATTAAAAGCAACTTTCTACCAACATTTGCCTCTCTCCAGGGTATTGGTTTTCCAGCGGCAAGCAGCCAGGCCTGAATTCGGTAACAACCTCACCTTGCTATTGGGAAGACAGATTTGAACTTTGCCTCGTTTCCTTGCAATAAAGCTTTCTCCTCCCTGCGAAGCCCGTTGATTCCCTATCTGCTCTTTGGGTCACACGAGGTCAAACAAAGTCTACTCAGTTTTGTAGCACCTGTGGTTTTTCCTTTCTAAATTCATACTCAGTTACTCAGCCAAAACAACACTGATAAAACACAAATCGGATGATCATATTATTCTCCTGCTCAACCCAATCGATGTTGTAAAAGAGACTTCACCGGAGAATGGCAGTAGACGTTGCAAAATCTGCAGCAGCTTTAATGTTCTCAGCCCAGACATACTAGGGGAGAAATGATGGGGAAGGTCCCGCTATGTTCTGAGCTTATTTGAAACTGCATTAGATAAAGAGGAGACTGGAACCCTAGTTAAGTGCAATCTGTAGCAATTCGTCCATGTCGTACCAGAGGAAGAACAAGGGATGTGATTATTTCATGTATGTGGAGTCAGCACCCTGCTCTGGACACCAGCCTGGCATCTGTCTTCCGTGCATGATGATAACAAGTATGATGCAAAGGTATGTGTAACTTGACTAAAAGCCCATCAGAATTAGCATTGTAGGTATTCAAGAGCCTGTTAGCAAAACATTTGCACATATTTCAGTGTAAGGGGAAAGTATTTTAGAAGGCAACAAAGAGTACATCAGAAATACAGCATGGGGATGGGGCTTCCTTGGTGGTGCAGTGGTTGAGAGTCCGCCTGCCGATGCAGGGGACACGGGTTCGTGTCCCGGTCCGGGAAGATCCCACATGCCACGGAGCGGCTGGGCCCGTGAAAAAAAAAAAAAAAAAAAAGGAAATACAGCATGGGGAAGTTTATGTTTGAAAACAAAAGCAATCAGAGATCTCTGACTACTTTGTATTTTAAATTGAGGCCGTATCTAGGCACCAGGTCTACCAGGTCTTGTGTTCCAAACAGAGGAACGACGGCTAAAATGGGGCTGATTGTTATTCAAATGAAACATCTCAACTCTTTACTGAAGAGACGACCTTCGGCCAATTTTTAAAACCTCTTCCCTTCTCCCCAACCTCCTGGGTCCCTTCCTAGTGGCACTTTTCAGTGAATAGACATGAGATTGGGGTGAGACTTTTTCTACTTTCCTTAGCAGGAAACTTTGTATCAACAAAGTTCCATTTTATACGAAAAAGCCAATAATTAGTCTCACGCAAAGCAGTCGTTGAGTGGAGAATTGGATTCAGGCTCCCCCTATGCCAGGGCATTTTTCTTTCGGTACCCAGGGCTGTCTTTCAGCATCAGATTGCACAGAATGGCAAGCAAAGTATTTTCATCTCAGACCACCGGGTTTTCATTTGAATGCCCTTAGTCTATTTGATTGCGTGTTTCAGTTTTGCCCAATATGCTGAAACCTGATTCATACACCAACAGGAACACGGGTGGCTGTGATATAATGCCTGTCAGTGCACTTCACCCTAACCATGTCACAGTAGGAGGCAGTTTTCCACAAAGGGATCAGGAGGCAGAACTGGCAAAGGGGCTCTAAGTGGCAAACTGCTAATGGGTGTCATTACTATGCAAATCCTTTGGTTGAACTCATCACAAACCAAATACAGTAGGTAAGCAAGTCTATGTGCCCATGTGCTGTGCACATGTGTGTATACACACACACACACACACAACCACACACTCATTCCTTATTTTCTGAAGCAGTAAATGCCTAGCATGGGTTAACCATTAAGCAATGGAAAGCAATCGTTTACTTATTAAAAACCTGCATTACTTACCGTGATATTAATAAGGACTCTGCAAAAGCACAGCTTGGAAAGGGGAACTCCTTGCTGCAAATACTGGGTGGCTTTTTCCCCCTGATAATTATGCATCTGCTGTCTAAGATTAATCAAGGAAGTTAATGATGCAAAAAATTACATTTATAATCCAGTCTGAATACAGCTGTACTGCAAGCTAAGTTTGCAGTCCTATTAAAGTAAATGGAATTAATGGGCTGTCACTGGCAATCTTTATATCTATCAGTTACTAATTAACATTCTTCTGCAAAGAATAGTTTGTGGTGGGGAAAAAATAAAACATACCTGAGTGGGAGCTATGGTCAAAGCTTAAGACAGGCTGAGCAGTGGCTACTAGAGATCACTGTGCAAGGTGTTCACAATGCAGGGATGCAGTGAGCAAGAGAACACCAATGTGCCCTGTCATCAGTTTTAAAAAAGGTGTGTGTGTGTGTGTGTGTGTGTAAATTGTTTGTCTTGCACAGCAGCAAAGGATCACCACTAAGGATGACCTTTAAGTGGGAAATGTCGCCTCCGGCTAATAATGCAGGGGCCCCGAGAGCTGTAAAAAGGGAGAATTAAATGAGCTAAGTTCGAAAAATGAAAGCAGCTCGTTATCCTTGGAGATACTCAAGCACATTTGCTGTTCTCATCACAAAAAGCTCCCATTTGATTACTAATTTTATGCCTTCTGCTCTTGTACGAGTTTGAAGTGTCCCTTCCAACCCTTTACCGCTGTGTGTGTGTGTGCTAGTGTGTGTGTGTGCTAGTGTGTGTGTGTGTGTGTGTTTGGTCCTTAGCACACAAGGGGAGATACATTATTATTCTTCTGGATTTTAATTCTTTTTTTTTTTTGCTTTTATTTCCTTAGCCAGAAGCATGTGCTTTGTCGCTTTACAGTCCAGAAGAGGCTCAGTTTGCTAATAAAGGATACCATTTCTTTAACAGGAGACACTGAGAGTTTCCACTCATTTTTTATTACTCACAAATTGAGCCTCTGATGCAATGAAATCTCCCTTAGGTCTTTTCATAGATTAAAGATGAATCATTTCAATAGGAGAAAAGTGATGGAGGAGGAAGGCATTCAAAAAGAATGCTTTAAAAAGAAAACAAGGTCAAGGGCATTTGCCTTCCAATTTGCAACATCCCAAATTTGTCTTGACACCAAACAATTAACATTAGTTTGAGAGATCATTAGTTTGTAAACTTCCCAGATTTGTGGGGCTTGCTTTTTTCAGATAGGTTCATATTGACCCTCACCAAGCAGAAGAAAGGCACATTTTAAAATCTGAATTAGAGTTGAGTTACAATATTGTGTTAGTTTCAGGTATACAGCAAAATGACTTGGTTATACATATATATGTACACATCTATATTCTTTTTTATTCTTTTCCACTATGTTAATTACAAGATATTGAATATACCCTGTGCTATACAGTAAACCCTTATGATCCAACAATCTGACACCTGACATATATCCAGAAAAGATGAAAAGATAATTTGAAAAGATACAGGCACCCCAATATTCATAGCAGCACTATTTACAACAGCCAAGACCTGGAAGCAGCCTAAGTGTCCATCAACAGAGGAATGGCTAAAGAAGATCTGTAGGGGCTTCCCTTGTGGCACAGTGCTTAGAATCCACCTGCCAATGAAGGGGACACAAGTTCGAGCCCTGGTCCAGGAAGATCCCACATGCCGCGGAGCAACGAAGTCCGTGTGCCACAACTACTGAGCCTGCGCTCTAGAGCCCATGAGCCACAACTACTGAAGCCTGCGCGCCTAGAGCCTGTGCTCCGCAACAAGAGAAACCACCACAAGAGTAACGCCTGTTCGCCGCAACTAGAGAAAGCCAGCGGACAGCCAGTGAAGACCTAACGCAGCCAAAAAGAAAAGAAAAGAAAAAGATGTGGAAAGGCACATTTTTAAGAAGTCAAGTGATGGAAGAAATTGAGTCCTAGATTTTGAGTGAAAAGGTCAAGGTTGAAATTGTAGCTTTGTTTTTCAGTAAGCCGAAGGTCTTGAAGCTAGATTTTCCATCTGCCCAAAGGAGGTAACAAACAGCACACACCCTTCCTTTCTCCTAAGGATGTATTGAGATGTTCTCGACTTCATGTGAGATTACAGACAGGAGAGGGTTCATACATGTTGAATGACTTCTCTGTGTTGAATTCAGTCCATCTGTATAGCTATTGAGAGACAAATGTATGATCAGTGCAGGCCCAGTAGCTCAGGATCCCTGGGCTGGGACCAGGGGAGGGGCCAGCCTATGAGGTCCCCAGGACACCTGTGGCCTCAGGGTCCAGGAGGGCGGCCTGGGTCCCTCCCAGTGCCCTGCGCACTGCTTGCTGTAGGAGATTAGGCACCAGTGAGGCTCACATCTGATTTGAGTTGACCGCGCACATAGAACATGGGGTGTGTTTAGAGCGCTGGGCTACCACCGTCCACCGTAGACGCTGCCTGCATTGCCCGTGTGGTCCTGTGTGGGTCTCCCCTCTGTGTTCTGACCTTCCAGCTCTGCAGCACCAACAGGGGTGAGCAGCAACCTTGAACCTGTGCACCCTTACCGCAAACACCTAGGAAGGCCACCCACCCCTCACGGCAGCCTCCTCTGCCTTCCCAGGTGACTTTCCAGGCTGTTTCTGCTGGTCACTGCCCTCTCCGGTCCCCCACCTCCTGCTGTCCGCACAGTCTCCCATCCCGCCTGATGACGGTGGATATCTGTTCCTGAATGTAACTGCTTTCCCCTCCTCTTCCCTTAGGCCTCTACCCTCAGGGCTGGCAGCCTTGTGGCAGGCAGGGATGTGGTCCCCATAGAAAGAGATCACATTCTACAAAGGTACTGATTACCCTCTGAATGGCTCAGAACACAGTGGAAAAGATTCTGCATTTATGCTAGAAAATTTCAAATAGCATATTTCATGTCACCCCAAAACAATGATCCTTCACACTTTCTTGCAAACTCAGGAAGACATGCAATTTCTGTTCATCATCAAGGGGGAAGGACAGTAAGGACCTTGGAGAGGGTTTTGGGGGCCAATCTTCACCCAGAACGGGATGGGTAAGGCAACTCACTGGTAACGAGGCAAGAGCCCTTAAATGAATGGCGTTTGGGAAAAGCAGAAGCAGGATCTCTTCTGTTTCAACACAAACCGGCTCTGGAGAGCCCTGGCATTGTAGTAACAAAGCTGTTCCCTCCTTCCAGTGGGAGATATAAAATCAACCAGGAATGGTGCATTGGACAGTAAAGAACAGGACAAGATGGTGTCTGGATGTTACAAAGAAGCTTCATCTGCATTTGACCGGACAATAAATAAATACATAAGTAGCTCTTGTCCACCCATTATTCTAATTTTTCTACAAATAGATCACTGTATCTCATACAGGCCCATGAATTTTGTAACATTCTGTAATCAGCTTGTTTTATAGACAGGAGCCCCATCGAGTAAAATTTGCCCAGGCTCTGAATATGCTAAGGGGCAAGTTTGTGGGGTGTCATGTTTTGTTTGTTGCTGTTGTTTTATTTAAAAAAAAATATATATATATATACACATACAGTCAACTTAATTCTATGCTGAATTCAATCCATCTATATAGCTCAAGAGGCCTTAGTTTACATTTCTCTTGAACATAATTATTATTTTGCTTTTTAATGTAAAATAAATGTTGTAGTTTGCCAAATCCTCACTTGACTTGTTGACGGCTATAATACTTCTTACAGTCAAGGCTCATTTTAACTAAGACTCATGTCTTTAAACTAATCCATCTGTTCTTTCAGAATGATTTATGTGGTTGCTCCAAGCAAACTGTAATGGTAAAGGGAAATCATGATTTAAAAATCTGGCCCCCAGATGAAAATGTTTATTCGCCTTTCTTTTCCAACTTGTCACTGAAAAAAAGTAATGATCAAATAATGTTCTTAACTAGGACTACCATTCTTTTATAGTTGGAGGCAGTATAGCCTGTTTTTGAGAACATTTTATTTACATTTTATTCCCTCTCGTCAGAGCTCTGGTCTTCATTGGCTGTGTGATCTTGGTTCCCAGTTTCCTCATCTGTACATAAAGACGACACACCACACACTCTACTCGGTTGTTGAAAGGATCCAGACAAATAAAGTAGGTCAAGAAATTAAGTATAGTACCTGGAGCCTAGAATCTTTTATTTTATTTTATTTATTTATTTTTGGATGTGGACCATTTTTTTAAAGTCTTTATTGAATTTGTTACCATATTGCTTGTCTTATGTTTTGATTTTTTGGCTGCGAGGCATGTGGGATCTTAGCTCCCCAACCAGGGATCGAACCTGCACCCCCACACTGGAAGGCAAAGTCTTAACCACGGGACCCCCAGGGAAGTCCCCAGCCTAGAATCTATTTAATAAATACAAGTTCCTATTATTTTATCATAGACCATAAAATAGTGTTTTGCCTTCATAACACTTTTATAACGTATTAATCACAAATTTCAAGAGGAAAGTGACTTTGCACATGATTCTTAACATATCGCTACAGTAGATGGTATGATTGCAAGTACCACAGCCATTTTGCTTTGCCTCTTTTTGTAACGCACAGCCCAAGGATCCTAATTTTAAACCATTTCTCTCCATTCAGAGTGTCATGACGATCTGAGCTGCACATTCTCCTTCCTGCAAAAGTAAAGCAGTACAACTTTGACAAAAATTAGTATTGAATTATGCATGTCAATGGGTTTGTAGAGAGTAGCTGAAATATGTTAAAATCATCAGGGTGCATTGAGAAAAGGGAGGAAGAGCCCTATGGTGCTTTATGGTGGTTTGTTTGCTATTCAGTTTGTTTTTTTCAGAGACAAAAATGGACCGAACCATGCATCTCGTCAAGATGGAGGATTCAGTTTGGTTTCTTATTCCCATTTCACGTGCAACCAATCAACATTCTTTCTTTTATGAAAACCAACAGCTCTATTTTAAGAGATGCCTCTGTTCATAAAAATTGCTTTCTATTGTCATCACAACCCAGTTTTGAAAATTACAGTTTGGGTTGCCTTTGGAGATTCCCAGGTTGGCCAAAAACCTTAGAAAGGAGCCCAACTTTTCCTTGTAGGGAGGATTACCCTGTCATATATCTGCTCTCTGGGTGACCTACAAAATTAGTCCAATATGAAAAACTGGCATTAAAGGAAGTAATTCTTTTTTTTTCATTTCAAAAAGTGCTGCAATAAAAATGACAATGCTACTTTCTAGTCAGACAGATACCTACAAGAGATGAAAAAAATACATGACCGGAATTGGAAAAGCTTTAGCTTATTTTAAAATAACACAAATCTGGGAAATACTCATACTCTGAGGCCGCATAATGACTACTGGCAAGAATTAAATTGGTGGAAATCCAAGCAGCTGGGAAAACGTTGGCTCAACCACTGCCAGGGAAACCTTGAGTCCCTACTCAGAACTCAGGAAGGAAACCATAACTCCCCAGCTCTCGCCCAGCAGCCTCGGAGGACCCAGTGGAGTCTCATGCAGGGTTTTAGTGCTGAGTATTCCCGGAAAACCATTAGCCAGCTGGGTTCTGAATCCGGGAAGGTGAGGAAAGAACATCTTATTTCCACTAGAATCCACTCTTTAGTCTCCAGACTATTTCCTATTTCTGAGTTGAAGGCAAGTTTGAATGCATTAAAAGGTAGAGGTAAAAATCCTCAGAGTGACCTGCCAAACCCACCTGATTCCCACTGCCAAACATGTAGGCTTGGAAAGGAAGGATTAAGATTCCTTAAAAATTAGACTTTGCAGGCATTTATTCACTCATGAATATTTTCATGATGTACCTCTTGCCTGTCTCTCAAAGACTTTCTTTGATCCAGCTTTAAGGATGAATACATTAAAATTATAATGTAACAAGATAGAACAAAACTGATTAAAAAAAATTTTGATTGTAGACCCCAATAGTCAAATAAAGTAATACACATATAATCTAATTAGCTTTATAAATAAAAAGTAAAGAAAATGTTTCCTAATGATTCCAAATTCAAAGTAAGAGAGGATTTCCCTGGTGATCCAGTGGCCAAGACTCTGCACTCCCAACGCAGGGGACACGAGTTCGATCCCTTGTCCGGGGACTAAGATTCCGCATGCTGTACGGCACCGCCAAGAGAAAAAAAAAAAAAAAAATTCTGGGTAAGAGATCTTTCTAAGTCTTCCCAAGGTCCACACTCTTGCAGATGTAGGTGTATTACGTGTTTTTGTCCTTTCTGTTGAGAGTCAGAAGAGGAAATGACCCAAACGAGGAACAAGCAGGAAGGACTACATGAAAATTAGTAGAGCTTCTAAACCAGCTATGGTAAAGCTTTCAGGACTTCAGGGACAAAGTCATCCACTGAATCCTTTTCTGAAGCTAGGCCTCTTAAACAAGAATACTTAGCAACATTGCTCTCTTCCTTCACTGATGTAGAAGCACACATGTAATCAGGACGTTTGAACAATGTAAGAGAGCAATGTTACCTGATGGCATTAGGAGAAAAAGTCTTGACCCCAAATTTAGCACATCGTGTTTGTTTATCAGGGCTTCTTAGCTGTGCAAATCACAAACAACAGAAGAGATACAGAGGAAGCCAAAATACCAAAAAAAAAAAAAAAAAAAAAGGTTAAAAAGAGCTGCCGTAGGCAATGCACAGTAGTCTGAGGCAGACGTGGTTTTCCCATGAAACAACACATCAAAATGCGTGTCGATGGAACAAGCGTCACCCCTGAAGTGTCTACGGCTTTGAAGCTGGAAGAAAAGATCGATTAACGTTAACACTGTTCCAGCCAGTTACACAGAAAGAGGTCTGCTTGCCATCTAACTGCTTTTGAATCAAGCCACAATACTGGGAGATTTTGATATATACTATGAATATATCTGCTTTAACGAGTTTATTTTAAATTTTGTTGTGCAGACAACAAGCAGAGCGGACCAAAAATGTCAAGTGTTTTCTTTGCGAATCTATCCTGCAACAAGGAGGGGGTATATAAATAATCCTTTTGTCTGCGATTTACAAGACAAAATTGAGCCATGACCTGAAAGACCACTCTTCCCACCAACTGGAGGCTTTTCTCCCGTTCAGCCCTTTTTAGGCTGTGTATGAGGCTTAGGTAGGACAGGCTGCTACTGTCAGACGTTCAGAAAGCATGTGAGGTGGCAGTGCATTTAGAGGGCCTGGACCTGGGATGAGGCTGATACAAAAGCTCTTCACTCTGACACCAGGGCTTCAAGGGGCATTTCATTGTCAGATGGGACCCAGTTTAATTGCTCATAAGAACAACTCTGCTGCTGGGGGAGTGACAAGAACTACGGAAGGCTGTGGAGTGCACCAGAGGAAGCATGAACCGGCAGCAGGGGGCAAAAAAGGAGGATGAATTCCCAGATCTGCCACCAACTGGCTATGCCATCTTGGGCAAGTCATTTTTATTCATTTCCTAAAGGATACTCTTGCAGAGAAAGGATTTGAGGTGGCTTCTAGGAACGGCCTAGAGAAAAGAAAAAGTCGATAAAATAAAATGAGAAAAGGAAGTTGCTTAGCATCTCCAAGTTTCTGTCGTCTAAGAAAGGCAGGTGAGTTTGTCAGGAGTTAGTCAATTCCATTCCGTGCCTTGGTGATTGGCTACCAGAGTGGGAACAACCTGGGATCTTCATTATACAGATTCCCTGGAACCACTCTGAAAATTCTCCCTTAGTAAGTCTGAGGAGGAATCACAGAATCTGAACAGATAACCAAAAATGGGAGTATTATTATTAAAAAACTGTAACAACCATAGCTCAACTTCCCCAATACTTAGCTTGCCAGAGACGACATAAGCAATCTCGTTTCCCATAGGACCTTCTAACTCCATGATTTTATGACTTCATGCACCTTGCCACTCGTATTTTGGCTGGGAAATATTTATTAAGGGCAGGACACTAATTCTTTTCTGAAGAAAATCCCCCAATCAACACTGTCTATTATAATTAATAAACAGTAACTGTTGGGTTACAATGTAGACGATCAGACTAACTGCTCTTTTCCTCGTGATCTGTTCCCAGTCAACTCTGGGGAGAATGAGGCTGTCATACTGGGCAGTATTTCCTCTCTTCCTGCAGACTTACTGAAAGTTGTGGGCTGTCAAAGCCCTTTGCCATGGGCAATGAGAAGCAAGAGGGGCAGATTTCTTCATCTGGCCCCTGCTGGCCAGGCCTGCTGTGACCTCGAGGTGGAGGTTGATGGCCCTACCATCCCTCCCCACACAGCACTCTATGCAAATCTCCTTCTGATTTCCATGTGTTTCTCTCCAGACCTCTTCTTTTCTTACCAGTTAAGAAAGTTCATTCTTAAAAAAGAAGAAAAACTATATAGGTAATTAGTTTCCAGAATCTAAGATGCGATACATAACACAGAGCCACCTAGCTTTTGAAAGTCTACTCACGGATTAAACAGAAAGATGCAAAACCGGAACACACTGTCTTGGCCCACCCTAGACTTGCTTTGATGGTATTGTATTCTGACATCATTTCACTGGTCTCTGACAAAGAAGGGTGAGGAAACCCATCACAATATTTGCTGCCAGGATGTGATCAGATTTTCATCCTACTTATGGTGTTTTCTCTGGGAGGACCCTTGGAGAAAGTGTCCTCCTGTGTAGCTTTTTCAGTGCATCCTCCCAATTATCCCACAAAGTAGGTTTTATTATCATCATGACCATTTGACAGAGGAGGAAAGTGAAGATTATAAAACTTGAGAAATGGTCCCATAACTACTCAGCTAGTAAATGATGAAACCAGCGTTCAAAATCAAGATTTTTCCCAATCCACAAACTTCGTTTTCAAAACTTTAATTGCATTTCTGAAATCACCTGTATCTCAGTGTCACTAACACAGTATGTACACTTAGGCAAGTGACTACATCTTTTGTAGCCTCACTTTGCTCATCTATAAAATGGGGAGACACAGCTAAACAAACTCAAAAGTACATTCGAGTTTGGATGTAGGATGATTATTAAATCATTGCTCTCATCAGAAATGTGCAATTCTTTCCTCTTCACCACCACCATAGTCTTCGTCACAATCTCCATCACTAAAATCTATTAAGCACCTATTAATAGATTAATAAAATCTAATTAATATATAGTAATCTACTTAAGAGAATTTAATTAATAAAACCTATTAATCACCATGTAGAGTTTTACTTCTCTTACACACTCTATGAGCTAGTTTCTCAATAGGACCTATTGAGTTTCTCTATTTTAAAGGTGGGGTAGGAGATTTAAAGAAATGAAGCAGTTGCCCAAGTCCACATAATTAGTAGGTGATGAAGAAGATAAATCCAAATACGGTAGTCCTTTGACTCATGTAAAAAAATATACTAAGGGCAGCCAAGATAAGGAGGGAAAGCTTCCTAATGCTAGAACTTGGTATAAAATAAGCAGACATTTCTGATAGGCAGCAGCGTAAAGATTTTAAGGATGTATTCTCATCATGTTACTCGAAATAAAAGCTTTTCCTTTAAAGCTTCAAATTCACAGAGGTGGATCCTTATTAATTTGGAGCTTATGTAAAATTCAAATTTATATAAGTACATACTATGTATATGTCTACTTATGGATGTTCCCTCATTTAACCAATACTTAAGGAATTCCTAATATGCGCTATTCTAGCCATCAGTGACATGGCGATGAACAAAAAATAAAAATCCCCACTGTCACGGAGATTACAATTTAGTGGTCGGAGAGACAGTCAATTATAATATGGGGGAAAATCGTAACATTCATACCCTCGGAGAGCTTATGTCTAGTGGTGGAGAGAAGATATTAAACTAATATGTAACATGATGTCAGATTTTGGTAAGTCCTGGAAAGGAGTCAGGGCACACTGGTGAGGTAATGAAAACTGGTAAATTTTAATTAAAAGTAACCAGTTTGAAGCTGGCTTTCTTAATATGTTCATTTACTGAGTTGATGCCATTAGTTTAAACCCTTGGGAAATATATGAAAATTTTACTTACTTCTCATGCTGATCTTTGTCAATTCAAAACAATTCTGCATGAAATGCATTAAGTTAATCTCCAAAAGAATATCGTTAAGGGGGAAAAAAGGCAATGTAATAGCATTTTGCTCTGGGAGATTGAACAATACTGAATGATATGAACTGGACCACAGAGTGTATTCTTTAATGAAAGGAACCAGAGAAAGGAGACCAGAGAAAGGAGACATAACAAATCTATTTTCAGATGCAGTTGACACAGACTGTTGCCTCCCCCTAATTTGTAGTGGAGTACATACATCATCTCTGTTGGATCGGATGTGACAAAATTTGGGAAAACAAAATATAAACCATCGTTTTGTGTGAACACTGGAATCAAGTTACATGGTCATCAAGCAATTTGAAGTCCTGAGAAATTATCTTTTCATGTATCTTAGTCAAATATCAAAATCTGAATAACTGAGGCATTTGCATTATACCTATTTTACTAATTTATTTGATGAATTAATTTATAGGAAATTTATTCTTTTTTTTTTTTTTTTTTGCGGTACACGGACCTCTCACTGTTGTGGCCTCTCCCGCTGCGGAGCACAGGCTCCGGACGCGCAGGCTCAGCGGCCACGGCTCACGGGCCCAGCCGCTCCACGGCATGTGGGATCTTCCCAGACCGGGGCACGAACCCGTGTCCCCTGCCTCGGCAGGCGGACTCTCAACCACTGCGCCACCAGGGAAGCCCAGGAAATTTATTCTTATATACCCTCTCCAATATATTTATTTTGAACAAATCTATGATGTTATTAAAATGGATTTTTTAACCATTAGTTGAAATTGAAACATACTGAAGAAAAAATGTAAAATTCAGTATATTTGTGAGACTTAACAGAAAAGTTATCAATTATCTATCTGTCACAAGCTGGTATTTAAAGGCAGAGGAAAAAAAAAAAAGAAATTCATTCATTTTGTTCCTATATCATATGGAAGTGAAATTAAAATAAAATCATTAGATGTGTAGCAGTTTTTATTTTCTTCCATTATTTTACCTTTATTCTTTTATCTTTATTTTACTCTATTTCATGATTATTTGGTTACCTTGAATAAGAGCTAGCTATATATAGCACTTGAATTATATAAAGTCGCATGAGTGTAGGTGTCAGAATGACTAATCTTTAAATTGCAGTAGATGTGTAAACGTAGAAAAACGAAACAACAAAAAGTAAAGAGGTGGAGCAAAAAAAAAACCACTTTCATATATTTACTTGTATTCAGCTATTGAGCCAAATTACTACTTGCAAGCTGTACTGAGTATTAGTTCTGGAGGCCATGATTTCACTGAGGAAACCCGAAATCCCTTCTTAAGTTATTTAGATAATCAATAAATTCATTAAGATTCTGAAAGCTGGAGGTTTTAGCATTGCGTTCTTGTAATGACTCTGGTACACAGAAAATTTACTATGAAGTATAAATATTTCATAAAACTGTACATTTCTTCCACCTCTAGCTTCTCATTAATGTATATATTGCATCATTCATAGCATACTGATAAACCTAGTGAATCTATGATCTTATATACTTTGTTAATGTTTTAAACCAGTGATACTGGCAGCTAAAGAAAGCAAATAAAAGGAAAAGATGGCTTTTCTTTTTCATAATAAAAATAAACCATAAAAACAGCCATAAAGGAAATCCGTGATCTTTAAACTCTAAATAGCATTGAATGCTACACATCTCTGTTATTTTTTGAAGCATATTTTTAGTATTAAATTTGAGAGGTACTTACCACATTTTAATTATCATTTTCCAGTCAATATAAAGGTATGATATACTTAGTTCAGAAGGACATAAAGGCTAAGTAATATTCTTCTAGTTTTTCCAATTGCATAATAACATTTCAGTAAATTGCATGCATGTTATGTGGCTGTGATGGCTTCTTAAAAGTACACAAGTATCTAGTTAATCAAATTATATGTTAATTAACCAGTATTCTCAAGCCTGACATTTTCCTTCAGTATGATTTCAGGCTTACTCTTTTTTTGGATTGCAAAATTTTTCTTTTAGATTTCATTTTACAGAGAGAAGGGAACTGTCACTTAGAAGAAATGCAATTTAAAATGTGAGTCAAGAGAATGAGTTTAGTCATACATATCAAGGCAACTTGTGTTAATTAGCTGAGGATTTCAATGGGGGCAACCCAGGGTTTTGTTCTTCAGGTCTAATTGTGCTATCAAGAGGCACTTCCCTAAAAATCAAAGCAGGTCTCTATTCAAACAGAAACCCACAGACACACACACACATATGTACAGAACACTATCACAGCCTTTCTTTAGGTCCCTGTAGATTGTTTCAGGATTTTCATTTTTAAATATCTTTTATTCACCTATTCAACAAATATATGATCAAGCACCTACTTTGTATGAGGCATTGTGGTTGCCTAAAAATATAATGGTGAGGGCTTCCCTGGTGGCGCAGTGGTTGAGAGTCCGCCTGCCGATGCAGGGGACACGGGTTCGTGCCCCGGTCCGGGAAGATGCCACATGCCGCGGAGCGGCTGGGCCCGTGAGCCATGGCCGCTGAGCCTGCGTGTCCGGAGCCTGTGCTCCGCAATGGGAGAGGCCACAACAGTGAGAGGCCCGCGTACCGCAAAAAAAATATATATATATATATATATATATATATATATATATATAATGGTGAGCAAGCTAGACTCAATGGATTCAGAAAATGTCATTGTTTTCTAAGAAAAAAATTCATAAACAATTAGATGATATTATTTTCGTTAAAATGTATCAAGTGCCCACCAAATGCCTGGCTCTGGTGAAAGTGACTGTTACGTATTAACTATTTTAATCATCACAACAATCCTACAAGTTATGTTATATTAATATGTCTTTTACGGAGATGGGAAAGCTGAGGCACAGTAGATTTAAGTGACTTGTCCCAAACTGCATAGCTACTAGCATGGCTCGTATGGATTCTAGCTCAGGCAATCTTGGTCCAGAGTCTACTGTCTTAAACACTGCATGACCTTTGGTACCTGACTCTGTGTGTGCACCTCCATGGTCCATATTTGCCAAGGAACTTTTTTTTTTTTTTTTTTGCAGTACGCGGGCCTCTCACTGCTGTGGCCTCTCCCGTTGCGGAGCACAGGCTCCGGACGCGCAGGCTCAGCGGCCATGGCTCACGGGCCCAGCCGCTCCGCGGCATGTGGGATCTTCCCGGACCGGGGCACGAACCCGTGTCCCCCGCATCGGCAGGCGGACTCTCAACCATTGCAACACCAGGGAAGCCCACCAAGGAACTCTTGACGCGGAGTTTAAAGAATGTACTTTCTCCAAGTGGTCCAGTTTTCCCTTTCCATTCTCCTGCTTCTTCTTCCCAACATCTCTCGCCACAACACCTAGATTCTAGATTTTAGAGGACTTCAATGGTGAGCCTCGGAGGAAACTGCTTCTTTGTTAAAGGAGGAAATAAACTTTTAAGAAACTCTTGATTGTTTCCACAAATCCAAAATCTCTACTACTGGCTCTGGATCTAAATGGAATCTAACATTTGGTCCTAATGCCTTTGTCCCTGTACTTTCCTATCCTTATCTGTTATTGAACAAGTCGCCCACAAAATTCTAAAGAATAATCAGAGGAAATTAAAAGAAACATAGCAGTAAAAATAAAACAATATTGGTCATTACGTTACACTGTACACATACTGACAGAGAAATTTTCACCTGCATTTTTCTTAAACATACTAATAGATATGAACAAACTCAAGCAAACAGAAACAATTTAAGAAAATACAAATAACTCACAAAAATTTTAATACGCAACATTCATTTGGGAGAAAATTCTCCAAGAGTTTTGTGTTTCTGCACTTCTGAGCAAAGGGGCTTGACAGCTTTCTGGACTACCATTTCAAGGATGTTTGTATAGCAAACAACAGCCTTGGAAGTTAGACAGTATCTTCTTCTGGGCAGAGGACAGATGTTTTTTCCTGACCAGTACAACAAACATAATGTCTTTCACTGGGGCAAAGGTTGGGCAGGTTTGCTAGGAGTCTCCTTTGTAAGATTGTGATTTTGCTAAGCTCAGGGTTCCTCAGCTGTGAACCTTCCCTGGCATCACCCTGTGGCCTTGGTAGGCCAAGGGAACTGATGGGAACGTGAAGCTCCTGGTGCCTGATGAGCTGTCAGTAATAAGTCATTTGTCTCTGACCTAGGAGCCTCATGTCTCCTGCCAGCATCTAAAACTGTGGTAGACTTACTTCTTACCTTGCAATGTAGTGTAAAGTCTCA
Organism: Monodon monoceros; assembly: GCF_005190385.1. Classification (NCBI taxonomy): domain Eukaryota; kingdom Metazoa; phylum Chordata; class Mammalia; order Artiodactyla; family Monodontidae; genus Monodon; species Monodon monoceros. The sequence continues at coordinate 138,023,552 of NW_021703767.1, forward strand.
GATCCTGAACTGTTCCTGATGTATTCCAATTCAGTAAGAGGTACTTTGTGTCTAGAAATCTATTTTAATTACACTTTATTGAACGCTTTATCTACTTCTTGTAATCCTCAGATTTCTGGACGAATGCATAGTGAAATAGAAGCTTGTATTTGAACTTGACAAGAAATGACCCAATGGCAATCACAGAGAAACCTTTTCCCTACAGAAATTTCCTCAACAGCTGAAGCATACACACCTATTCATTGGTATGAAACTACAAAGAAATGGCAGTTCTGACAGGTATTACAAGAGGCAACTTCTTAAATTTACCAGATAAAGACATACACACACACACACACACACACACACACACACACACACACAGCCACACAGCCACACATATTCCAACTGCAAAGAGAGTTGACTTCATAATTCCATCTAATCCAACTACCACTCTGTGATTTATTGCTATTTCAGAACCTGGATAGAACCAATTACAGTTTTTCTAATTATCAAGAGTAATTCATATAATTGTTAAATATATCATTTTCGTTCTTAAGTCCTTCAACAACATAGAACCCATCACTCCTGCAGTCCCTACCATCTCTGCTTTATCTTTTGTCCAGATCACTTAGCACCTTCTGACATACTTTATACATCACTTCCTTATTTATTATTTGCTTCTCTCCAATAAAATGTAAGCAGTATGATCTCTAGAACAATAACAGAATATGATACATAGTAGGTACCCAATCAATGTCTACTGAATGAATCAATAAATACATTAAATAAATAAATAGATGTGCTAACTGATTGTTTTACAAAATTAGGGAAATACTGAAAAAAGAATTTTACATTCTACCTTATAAATTAAAATATTATGAGCCTTGCATTAAATATTCTTTCAAGCCATTATTTTTTATGATGATATAAAACTCCATTTTACTGATGTAGCGTAACTTAAATATTTCCTCATCGGTAGACACTTGGCTTTTATTCAGTGTTTTGATATCATACCTTGTACTCCCATGAATATTAATCTTTGGCTATCTGAACACTTCCAATGCAGGATATCCTCATTTCAGTGAACTCCTAATTATACAATTCTACATGAAAAACAATTGTGTGACAGACTTGCTCTACTTTAAAAATTTTTTGATAAAGTGTAATTATTTGTATTAGTTATAGATTTTTTATTTAAAAAAAGTTAATCATATGAGTCTGCTGAAGAGAATTTCCTTCATCACACTACTATAGTTTAGAAAAAAGAAAATTGAGACCAAACATCTCAGACTTAGTTTTATTATATAATGAACTGTTCAAATATACTTTAAGTCTTTCAAATGATCTTTCTATATTATTTCTCTTTCCCAACAGTTTAAGTAATTGAACATTTAAACTGTTAACTCAAAATTATATTGGATTTTTAAACTGGAGTTCTTTTCCTCCTTGTTTAAAGTTTTAACTTGTTTCATTTTTCCAAATCTTTGAGAACAAAATAAGCTTGAAATCCACTCTGTAACATGGAAGTTTTGCTGATCTCATACTGGTCCTCCCAATCTTTCTAATTCACACAGTTGTTGCAATTAACATGGTGGAAAGTGGGCCTTAGAGTTGAAATATACACACACACACACACACACACGCACACACTTATTGAGATTATCACAGTAATTCATCATCATAGTTTTGTCTCTCTGGCTTCTTTCCACTTTTTGACTGAACCATGGTATTTGCCAAAGAAAAAAAAGTGTGAAAGAGGGTCCCACTCCATGTAAACCATGCTTCTAATGTCTATCTCCAAATAATGGATCATCTCAGATTCACCACTCCTAAAATTCAGATGCTTACTATTTTCCAAATTAATTATAATTTTTTTATAGACACTAAGAAGCACAATGGCTATTAAAGGTGAAAGTGCCTCTTATGATCTAGAGCTACCAACTAAATACTTATAACAACCATCCAGAAATTTTTGCGAATATGCTCTTTGGTACATGTAATGGCACATGTGAGAACTCAACAGCTTTGCCTCCTAGGAAAAATGTATGAAGGGGTGAGATGGTGTGATAACTCTAACAGTTAAAGAATTTCACTTACAAACTCTGAGAAGACCCCTTACAGGAAGTTAGAGCTTCTTTATGACAAAGCTCATGGTAGGTTGGCCCCTTCTGTTTTCTTAACCACAGGGTCAAAGTCTCTCCAACACACTAAATTTAAGTTTCACACCAGTTCCTGCTCTATTCATTGGTCTGTAAACTTGCTGCATGGAGAACTGAGAGCCCTGTGAAGCAATACGTGATGTATGCTATTATAATGCAAAGAGAACTAAAATGGGGCTCAGTTCTAGACCAGGGTTGAAAACTTTCTCTGTAAAGAGCCAGAGAGTAAATATTTGGGGCTTTGTAGGCCACAGGGTCTCTGTATGCTTCACCTACTCAACGTTGCTGTTGTAGCATGAAAGCACCCAGAGACAAGTTTTATTGACTGTGTTCCAATAAAACTTTATTTATGAAATAGGTGGCCCACTGGATTTGGCTCACAGGCTATAGTTTGTTGAGTCTCGGCTTCTACTGGTTTCTCTTCTGGCATAGTGACTAAGCACAGGTAAATCACCTAATTGCTCTGGACCTTAAATTCACCACCTATACCATTCATAGAATCCTAGAGTCTTGATGGGCTAAACAATACTGGCATGTATGTCCACACAAAAAAAGAAAATCACACATTGAACTCCAAATATTTTTGTTATAAAAACACATACACATGGGGATTTGATAAGATGCTATATTTGATGTCTCTTCTTCAGTTACTCCATAGGTACCTTTTGAGTATCCAATTGGAAAAAGGTGGTCTGAAGCATGGGTCTGTCCATCTCTAGCTTTATGAACATAGATAAATTAATTACTGCCTTTGTGTCTCATATCATTCTGTAAAATGAGGATAATTTAATTACACAAAATTTTTCTAACTGCATGTGTCACAGAGACGTTCAAATCTAGATGGCACCAAGTCATTCAATCTTTCAGTCCACTCACTCATAAGCAAGAATGTCTTGGTGCCCATCTTAATGTGATGGCGTTAATATCAAAAAAAAAAATAAACAAAGATCAACCTTGAAAATTTCCTGAGCAGACAAACCAGTTGAGCCACACAAATAAAGCTTAATTTAGCTTATTTCACAAGACTAACCTGCCCTGGCTCATTTCTTGCTTATGCATAAGCAAAGTTTAAACTCTTTCCTGAAACTGATAGCAGGTAACCACTAACCAAATCTGTACCCCTTAAGAAAATTTGAATACTATAACTCATCACTGTGAAGAATAAACAATCACTGCTTTCTCCCTATATACACTGCTTTATAAACATATACTCTTTTTTTTTTTTTTTTTTTTTTGCTGTACGCGGGCCTCTCACTGTTGTGGCCTCTCCCGTTGCAGAGCACAGGCCCCGGACACGCAGGCTCAGCGGCCATGGCTCACGGGCCCAGCCGCTCCGCGGCATGTGGCATCTTCCCAGACTGGGGCACGAACCCGCGTCCCCTGCATCGGCAGGCGGACTCTCAACCACTGCACCACCAGGGAAGCCTGTATAAACATATACTCTTGAGCCTCACTTCATGTTTTGGTTTGAGGGTTCCCAGTTTGTAAACTGTCCCTTTGGTGTATACCATAAAATTTTACTAGTTACTACTTCGATGATTCATTGGTTTTTCTTTGCTATTTATAAACTTTTGACAGTTCAATGCCCAAAATTCTCAGCACTATCTCCAACAGTTGAATTAGAGTTATAGTTTTCCTATATGTGTCTTTGCTGTAACAACTTCCCTTAGTTCCTGCAGTTAGCATCCTTTCTCATTGGTCTGCTTTTGTCCACTCTGGAGATGACCCCACAACTTCAATATTCCTAGAGCTCTTGTGTTTAGGAGACTGTTATAAACAATTAAGGGGTACCTAGAGTAAACTTTAGCACGGGAAAGGAAGCATAATACTAGCCAACTTGGAGTAGAAGGCAAGCAGGAGGGTGAGAAAGAGAAGGAGGAAGAAAAAAAAGAAAAAAACCAATTATAATGATTATTATTTATATGATTTCCTATCACTAGGAACTGCGTGGATCATATCCCTCTATTGTTAGTCCTCCTGCCATGTACTGACTCCTTTCTTTCCAAACAATTACTGCATCTCTCCCTTCTCCGTTCCCACACATCTCCCACTTTCTACAACCAGACAATGTAAAATTCTTCTCACTTTAGTATGCAGAACAAAGAACCCCTCCTCTTAAAAATCTCCTTATAAGTCAAGATGAGCTTTGAGATATTTTCACCCGAATCCCAATTTAATCAGTAGCTTTCACCAGCTAAGAGAAAGCAGAAACTTCTGGGTATATACTCAAAAGGTTTGAAAGTGGGGTCTTGAACAGGTATTTGTACGCCTATGGTCATAGCAGCATTGTTCACAGTAGCCAAAGGTAGAAATAACAAGCACATCCATCGATGGGTGAATGGACAAACAAAAGGTGGTATCTAACATACAATGGAATATCACTCCACCTTTAAAAGGAAGGAAATTCTGGCACACGCTTGCAACACAGATGAGCCCTGGAGACATCCTAAGTGAAACAAGGCAGATACGAGAGGAAAACGTTGTATGATTCCACTTACATGAAGTACTTAGAGTATTCAAAGTCATAGAGGCAGAAAGTAGAACCTTGGTTGCCAAGGACTGGGAGACAGGGGGAGGGGAGCTGCTCTTTAATGCATACAGAGTTTCAGGTTTGCAATGTAAAACATTTCTGGAGGTGTTTGGTGGTGATGGTTACCCAACAATGTGAATGTACTTAATGCCACTTACTACACTTAGAATGGTTTAAATGATAAGTTTTATATTAAGTATAATTGAACGTGATTTAAAAAAAGACAAAGCAGAGAAAATGCAATTGGTTTTTAAAAGCGAATGTTTTTGAATTCTAAGAGCTGGGCTCTTGGGCTTAAAAGCATAAGCTCTAAAAGCCGCAGTATATAGTGTAGCCACCATCAAAAGGCAGATGGAGAAAAACGCATGCTCAGGTAAGAGCCTTTTTTCTCACTTCAAAGTATAAGACCATCCTCTGGGCTGAGGAAGGCAGCAGAGAGCCGGAGAAGACGAAATCTTAGCGTTGGTTGGTAAATAGTCAAAGTCAAGCTGAGTGGCAAGATGACAGGATCACCATGTGCTTTTGGGGGAAAGGAGAGGAAAGGAGACCAGCTTCACCCCTGAAATCCAAGAAGGGCTGAGGCAGGAGATAGATGGGCCCCAGGCTGAGCAGCTGAAGTCTGTCCCTTGTGGACATACTCCAAGGTAAGACAATGACAGGAGCAAGGAGAAGCTGAGCCCTGCACAGATAAGAGATAAAGAGACCACATAGTCCTCATTCTCAAGGTCAAGGAGACTACACATGCACAGAAAGGCTCCTCTGGGGCCAAAGGGGAGGGGGCGCCACCCCATAGTAGGTGATGTCAACCTACCCATAGGCCTCTTTGCTAGAATCCACCTTGGCTGAGAGATGCGCGCACACAGGGGAGGACACTGAGATATTCTAAATCCGGACTCAGAACCAGGCAAAGAAAGCAAGATGACTGGCTAGAGGAAGCCTGGAAGAAATGCCCCGTATAAGGGATTTAAACTACCATGAGGGCGTGACTCTGAGCCCACCCGCATGAGTCTATTCACATGTATTCTTTTTCTTCCTAATAAACCCTTGACTTGTTTCACTACTTTTCATCTCTTTGTTGAAATTTATTTCTACAAAGCAGACAAGCCAGGGCCTTGTCACTGGCCACTGGCCCTCGTGGTCTGGTGGCTAGGATTCAGTGCTTTCACTGCTGTGGCCTGACTTCAATCTCTGGCTGCGGAACTGGGATCCTGCTTCAAGCTGCTGCAGGCCGAGGCCACCCAAGATCAGAGCCAGTAACACAGCAAGAGCCCAAAGATTTCTTGTGCCCACCATGGTGCAGGAGCAAGACATATGTCTGCATGGGGGGTAGAGGGGATCTAAGCAAATGAGTGAGTCTACCTCACAGAGTCCCAGAATGCTGCAATGATGTGACATTCAGTAGAATGGCTTCTTAACAATGGCTTCTTAACAGAGGAGCAATGAAGCTATCATGGCCTCAGGGAGCCTCTTCACTCTTCCAAAGATCTAGCACGTCATGGAGAAAGGACTGAATTTATTTTAAGATCCTTCTTAGTGTGTAGAAATAGCTGGAATCGAAGTGACCTGCAGAGACCCTGTGTTTTAGAACTGTACTGTCCAATATGGTAGCCACTAGCCATGTGTGGCTCTTGAAGTACAAATAAATTAAAATTAAATGCGATGAAATGTTCAAGCACTCAGCTGCATTAACCACATTTCAAATTCTCAATACCCACATGTGGATTGTGGCTACCCACTTAGAGCAGATACAGAGCATCACAGAAAGTTTGACTGGACAAGGATGGTTTAGAACAAAGAGCTACAATAGCAATTTTAGTGGCTGGACAACCAAGAATCATATGGAATAGACCAGAGTGCATCTCACCTCTTGCCAATCTGGACAGAAAAAGACAAAGAACCAGGTGTCTCCTGCCCTCTGACATTTTTAAAGCACCTAGAATATAAACATAATCCAGGAAAGTAGAGAGAAAGACTCTGAATTAGCTAAAATTATATTTTACACATAGAATGAAAGTTCAAAATACAAGCATTTCAGGTGTGGTTTCAGACCACTGTAATAAAGCAAATATTGCAATAAAACAAGTCACATGAATTGTTTGGCTTCCCAGTGCATATAAAAGTTATGTTTACACTATACCGTAGTCTATGAAATGTGCCTTTTACCTAAAAGAATAATGCACATACCTTAAATCAAAAATACTTTTTTTTTTGATGAAAACTGCTAACCATCATCTGAACCTTTATTGAGTTATAATCTTTTTGCTAGTGGAGGATTTGAAATACTGTGAGAATTGACAAAATGTGACACAGAGACACGAAGTGAGCAAATGATTTGGAAAAATGGCGCCCAGAGACTTGTTCAACATGGGGTTGTCACAAACCTCCAATTTGTTAAAAAAAAAAAAAAAAAAAATCTGCGAAGTACAATAAAAAACGAAGTATACCTATAGATACTAAGTTCAGTTTTTTAGAAAAATGTAAACCTTCCTGCACACATAGCCTTATGGATTAAAACATGTAAACCAAACCTCCCTGAGATGGAACAGAGTTCCCTGTTCGGGTAAAAGTGACCACAGCACCGTTTTAAGATAAAATTGTGTCCTCCCCCTAAATGAAATACCCAGTTGGGGCCTAGTTTATAGACCTAGTTTACAGACGGCACTCAAAAATGGTAGCTTTTGTGATGACTACTCCGTACACACATCTTATTATAAACATACAAAATAAAAGTGGGTATCTGAGAAGAAGCAAAACCTCCCGATCTAAAAAGGACAAAACTGCCTTTGAGAATAAGCAGCCAGTAAGAGGCCCCGAGGTCCTCTAAGTCAGAAAGCTCATTGTGGCTCTGAGGCAGCACTGCCTGAGAAAGTTCTGCGAATTCCAAACTATAGAATCTCCCAGGGTCTTGCCCATATGGGCAGTAGCAGACATGGTAACAGCTGTGCTGTCAAACGGACACTCGTCCGTTAACTGTTGTCCAAATCAAATTGCAGCCAAGGTTGTTAGAGCTGCTGAAAAAAATAAACAGCTGTTGAGAGGGAGATGGTACAGGTGGTGAGGTCACATCGGCAGCGGGGGCTGGGGGTGAATGAGGAGGCGAAGGAAGAAAGGGATGGTGTGACCCTGTGACACTTGTCGACCCCAGAATAACTAACCTATTCACTCTCTAACCCTACTAGTGGGGGATCTTAACTGCAATTGACAGAAAGGATAAAAGAACAGATCAGTCTCAGGGATCTTATTCCTGCTGTACAGGCTGCATTCTGAGGGTGACAGCAGAACACAGAAATAAATGATAAACCTCCAAACACACTGGCAGGCCGTGTTGAGGGATTCAGAACTGGGCTGGGAATCCGAGGAAAATAGAGCTAGTCAATTAGCTAGTCAGTTAACTAGTCAATTACAGAAGGGTGTGTGACATACAAGTTCCTAGAAAAGTTGAAGTTCCTTGCAGTCCCCGAGGCAGCCAGCCACCCTCCCTGTCACCAAGTTTCATGGCAACAGTCCCTGCGGAGAAGAAGAAAAGATGGAAAGAAGGGGGCTCGACAAAGGTAAAGTGACTTCATTCCTACTTCCTGGGTTTTCCCACTCAGCTCAAAGTCACAGCTGCTAGGTCCCATGTCACGGTTAGGTTTTCTAGGTCCATGCTCAGCATTAGGTACCGAGAAAAACTGCACTGCCTTAATGAAAAAAAAAAAACAAAAAACTGCATTAATGAAAAATTGTGCAAAATGAATCTAAAAAATTGATACAAATGAACTTATTTCCAAAACAGAAATAGACCCACAGACAGAGAAAACAAACATATGGTTACCAAAGGGGAAAAGGGGAGGAAGGATAAATTAGGAGTTTGGGATTAACAGATACACACTACTATATATAAAATAGATAATCAACAAGGTCCTACTGTATAGCACAGGGAACTATATTCAATATCTTATAATAACCTATAATGGAAAAGAATCTAAAAATGAATATATATCAATATATATAACTGAATCACTTTGCTATACACCTGAACCTAACACCATATTGTAAATCAACTATACTTCTATCAAATTTTAAAAAATTTAAAAAAAAACCCAAAAACTTAGCCAATGTCTCTTTCACCAGCAAGGGTTTTAGGTTTTCCCATTTGATTAGTTTATGATTCGATATAGGTGAATCTCAAATTTGTCTTCTACCTTGTCAAAGGGCAGCTAATTCCGAGAACTGGGTTGAAACGAGCATCTTGTTAAACTCAGAGGGTCCTGGTGTACGGGGACTGAGAAAAGATCTGAAAAAGCAGAGTGGCTGCCAATGGCCACAGGGCCAAATTATGCTTTCTAAGGTGGAAAAATTCAAGGAACTTTTTAAAATGGTTTTTCTTTTCAAAAATTGAGGAAGAGGGCTATATGCTTTTGGGATGTGAAAATAAGCCCCGAAGTAAACGCAATCGTGGGTTTGGTTACGTTGAAGAAAATGAAGGAAGGAGGAAAATGCCATTCACTGAACACCTACTTACTTGCGACTGCTCAGTACTGCCATATAAACGGTTTTTTTTGTTTGTTTGTTTGTGTTTTTTTTTTTTTTGCAGTACGCGGGCCTCTTACTGTGGTGGCCTCTCCCGTTGCGGAGCACAGGCTCCGGACGCGCAGGCTCAGCGGCCATGGCTCACGGGCCCAGCCGCTCCGCGGCATGTGGGATCTTCCCGGACCGGGGCACGAACCCGCGTCCCCTGCATCGGCAGGCGGACTCTCAACCACTGCGCCACCAGGGAAACCCATATAAACCGTTTTTGAATCGGGGGTTTTGCTTACTACTGTGGTAGGCAGTCTTATCCTTATTTTATACGTGAGGAATTAGCTACTCAGAGAGGTGAAGTTAATGGACTGAGAACCACACCGGCCAAAGGGCAATGCTTTGATTTGAACCAGATGTTTACCTTCAAACGTAAGCTGAAAGTTTGAATGTGGATTTACCAGCCACAGACTCTACTCAGTGGCACCCGAGACTGATTCATTCAGCCAGTAGTAAGTGGGTGCCTACTGTGTGTTGACCAGGGCTGTGGGAAAATGGCAAACAGTGGATTTGGAAAACATGTCAAATCTAGAGAAAATCTGATAGTTCTGACAAGTCTACAGTCTCCACCTACTTTAGAGGCAGTTACAAATAACGAAATTAACTTGTTTTCACTTTTCCACCGTCAGAGGCCTGTATAGGCCGCTCCATTTACTTTCTTTCCATATTTCATCTGGGAACGTTTTCAATCAGCATTCAGAGCTGACAGCTTCAGCACATGGATCACACATAGAAAGCACGGAAAAGTTCTGGGTTTTTGTGTATAATGGCAGCTCTGTCCAGTCCCACTCTGTCTGATTCCCTGGCTTGGCTGAAATCAGAGCTGGACAGAATGAGAGCCAGTCCAAAGTGATTCTGTGATCTGTCATTTATCCTAAATTACCGTGATCTTTTTAATCGGTAATCAATTTCTTAATGACATATGTAGTTTCTCATTTCTAAGCAAAACAGAATAGTCAAGGAAAACAGCAAGTATAGACAGATCTAAATGTCTCAATATCATATTTACAGACAATCCAAAGGTCCAGAATAATTCTCATGATCCAAATTCTGATATGGCTCTTAAGTAAATTACACTCATTTTCTAAGTACTAACTTTTTAAAGGGATTGCCTAAATAACATGTAATAAAAACAACACAAAACTCACCACGAGAGTCTCCTTACTATCCCACTGGAAATCATTCGCAGACCTACATGCCTTTGGTCGAAAAAGCAAAATGGTAGTGATGAATCCATCTTTTTTTCCCTTCCCTCCCTTCCTTTTTTCTTTTCCTTTCTTGCTTCCTTCCCTCCCTCTTTCCCTCCTTCCTTCCATTTACTTACCATGACGGATGCCACAAATACTTATTTTTCAGGAGTGTTTTAAGTTCTAAAGAAGATCAGGTAATACAGCTAATTATATGATATCCATTAACACAGCTGAATTCCTAAAACAATGATTTTGTTCCATTTTCATTATCTATACATCTGTTTCTTTTATCCACGGAATTAGTTGTGGTGGTAAAATGTGCTTCTCTCTTTGTATTCCTGACTTAATATAATTGAACCGAATAATTTCTTAAAGTATGTCACTTTTCATTTTAAATGTAGCTTAAAAAAAACAAGTTAACAACTGCCTACAGTTAACTGAAGATTTTATGTGCTACAATATTATATGCCATCCATTACCAATTTTATAGGCTGAGCAGAATAAAATAATCATTGATCTTTTTCATCTGAATGCTACTAAGAAAAACGGTGTAAACTTCAAGTGATTAAACTGTTACTTAAGACGCTTTATTAAAATTTATTTTAAAGCGATTTTTCTCATTAAGACTTGACAAATCTGGAGAGCATTTCATTTAATCTCCTTTATGAGAATGTTTTGCATGCAAAAAACCTGAAGAACTATGATACTCCACCCAAGAGAGACTTGGGTGGTCTGGAGTTGCTGAGACCTGTAAGCAGTTATTTCTTGCAGTTCTGCTGTGCAAATTGTTTCTTACACAAATCAAGGTGGGAAGGAAAGGCAGGGAATCATGATCTTGCTTAACAGTTTTAGTTTTCTACAAACATCGATACAAATAAAGACGGAACCACTGCCAATTACACTCTGTGTCTTACACATCTTTTATGATTACTTAACTTAATCAAAATATCCCATAACAGGAGTTCAACAGATTTAAGGCATGTGACAAAAGAACTGTAAAAGACCTATCAGGAAATAACAAAGGAGCAACTGTCATTGCCATTCTCACAACCACCCAAAGCCAGTACAGTATTCTCACGGTTGCGTGTGTCCCAGGAAATAAGATATATGTGATATCTCATGTAACCCACAAAGAACCCATAAGGTGATTAGTAGTGTTACTTGCATGTTACAGATGAGGAAACTGAGCCACAGGGAAAGCAAGCAACTTCCCCAACATTGCATATTTAGTCAGTAGTGAATCTAGAATCCAAACCTTAGACTCTGACTCAAAAGCCATCGCCTGAAGCTCTAAAGCCCTGCTCCTCCATGTGTGGTTCCCAGCCAAGCAGCACCAGCTTGACCTGTGACTTTAATAATGGTGTGTATTATGTTATGTATTTCTTTATTTCTTAAAACTATGTGCACAGATACTGCTTAACTGTGGGCAAGACAAGGTGAGAAGGCAAGTAAGAATGTTCTGGAAGAAAAGGAGTCTATTTGGACATCACCAGACAATGTTTGGTCCTGCAGTTTATAACATAACATGGACACATATACTCTTGGAGAACTATGAAGGGAGTGGTCATGAATTCATGTCCCCAGAAGCTACTTAGTGGGCTGACATCATGGGATTTTGCCGAACTTGCCTAGGAAGGGTTGTCTAACCACATCCAAAGCTATCTTGCCAAAAGTGACACCAACTGTCCTTTCTCAGGATATAATGAAAGAAACCTGTTCCCTGAGAGTTTCCATTTAAATGAGGAGGAATCTTGGCAAAGCAAATCTTCAGAACTAGAAAATATTTAAAGCTCCAGTCCCTGTTACTGAATGTTTTAAAGAGCAACAAAGGAGCAAATGTCATTGCCATTCTCACAACTTCCCAAAGTCAGTACAATATTCTTGAGGTTGGCTGTAAGCAAGAGCAAGTTTAATTAATTTATATTGAATGCAAAACTGGATATAGCTTTTTTATCATAAATGCAAGTTAGCTAAAAGACGATGAGATAGGATGGAATTTTTGCTTTGAATTCTTTTACTTTGTCCAAATAAAAGCCAACAGATTCACTAATAGGAATCAATCTGTCAAGTTAGTAGCATTGAATTTACTACTAAAATTACATAAAATGTGTTGGTTTCATGTGCCTGCCTCCTCAGCTAAATTATGAGCTTTATCTTCATTTATTCTAAATATTCCACTAACATTTATTAATTCTATGTTATTCAGATCTCTGAGTTATACTAATCACATAATAAATAAATACTTATCGATTCATAAATTAAAATAATTTTTTTCAGGTTCCCTGTATTAGGACTTTAAGATCCTTGAAGAGAACGACTGGGTCTTGGTCATTGTCTATCTCCCATGACTAGAAATTTGACAGTAGCAATATTTCTTGAACTAATGAATGAGTAAAAGGTTGCAGAGAAGTAGAAAGTAGGCATGCTGTTGAAGTGACCATGAAAAATGTTAATTCCAACAAACAAGTTGCCACTTTTATGGCAATAATATGAGTATTTTATATTTTAAAATGTAAACGAACAATGGAGTCCTTATGTCCTAAACACCTTAAATGAGACTAGTTATTAATGAAGTTTTCAGTTTGTGTTCATTCCCTACTAGTTCATATAACTTGTGGTTGAATATCGTCTGCTAGCAATCAAGCTGATAAACACATTTATATATTTATAAATGTTTACTTCCCAATAAACTTCTACTTAACACTCACATTATCAAGAGCCAACATCTATGAGAGCAAAGTTCACAATTATGAAACCTACATTAATGCTTTTTTGAAGCACAATTCCTTAGGTCAGGTCTTTACATATCAGTGTTCCACATAAAGACAAATTTTTAAAAGGGTACAGATAAAATACAGGTTTTATTATAATGGTGTTCTTTAGACCATTTCACATCTATAACATTTTCGTTTATGTCATTCTTTTTTTTTTTTTTTTTTTTTTTTTTGCGGTACACGGACCTCTCACTGTTGTGGCCTCTCCCGTTGCGAAGCACAGGCTCCGGACGCGCAGGCTCAGCGGCCATGGCTCACGGGCCCAGCCGCTCCACGGCACGTGGGATCTTCCCGAACCGGGGCACGAACCCATGTCCCCTGCATCGGCAGGCGGACTCTCAACCACTGCGCCACCAGGGAAGCCCCGTTTATGTCATTCTTAAAAAAATAAGAAAAAGAAGAAAGTATCTACAGATATGCTCAGGACATGAGAGAAATCTAGGGCCATTTATTCTTCCACATCACCTACTGAAAAAATACAAGTTGTCAACATCAGTTAAAAATAATGGCTACCAACCAGCCAATACATCCATAGAAAGATAGAAAACAGACTCCACTGAAGCAAGCCAATGTACTAAATATGGAATCAGACAGCAATCACAGAATTAATTACCATATTTACAGTCAAACAATGAAGCTGGCAGGAAGATCCAAAGATATGACGAGCAGGGAAGCAACCTGGAGTCTTAGTATTTCAAAAACTGAAGGTGTGGGAAGGTTGGCCAAAATAAAAGCAGGGCATGAGGTATTACATATGTAATCAACATTTCTGAACACCTATGGCATTGTATATTAAACATAAACAAATTCCATGTGCTGTAAACTTTAAATCCCAGATTTATTATTTATTTATTAAAAACAATTCTTTCATTTCAAACGTCTCTTAAGGTAAATTTCAAA
>NW_021703767.1:138757158-138964917 GCF_005190385.1 Monodon monoceros
CTCTCTCTCTCTCCCCCCTCCCTGTCTCTCTCTCTCTCTCTCTCCCTGTCTCTCTCTCCCTGTCTCTCTCTCTCTCTCTCCCTGTCTCTCTCTCTCTCTCTCTCCCTGTCTCTCTCCCTCTCTCCCCGTCTCTCTCTCTCTCTCCCCCTCCCTGTCTCTCTCTCTCTCTCTCTCTCTCTTTTAATAGTTAACCTCCAACCTCAGTGCAGATACAAACTGATGGGGTGAAGCTACTGCAAATATACAGGGAAGCCCCACCTCCACAAAACCTGAGTGCTCATCCGTCTTGAGGGGCCAGTGTCCTCCTAAGATTTTTCTTCCTTCCCCCATCTTCTGGTCCTCTCCCTCCCCCTCTCTCACACGAGGTACAAACCCTGGGCTTGAAAACACACCTTCTGTTATCCTGGTCTAGGACCTACAGAGGTAGTTCTCAAACTTTATTGTGCAGGGGAATCACCCAGGGATCTTGCTAAAGTTCAAATTCAGATCCAGTAGGTCTGGAATGGGGCCTGAGAATCTGCTTTTGTAATTGTGAGTCAGGGGCTGCTGATCCACGGGCCACATTTTGAGTGGCAACACACAAAGGAACTAACAAAATAAACCTGCTTTCTGATAGCAGCTGAGCAACTATTTGTAAGATGATCTGGAATAACAGGTTGCTAAGGCACTCTGTTGGTCATGGGGTTTTAGGATGCAATGGAGGCCAAATAACTTGTAAACACAGTGCATAAAGGTAAAATGCCCTACAGATACAGGCTATCATTTTTGTCATTAATAATCACTATTGGACTTCCCTGGTGGCGCAGTGGTTAAGAATCCGCCTGCCAATGTAGGGGACACGGGTTTGAGCCCTGGTCTGGGAAGATCCCACACGCCACAGAGCAACTAAGCCCATGTACCACAACTACTGAACCCACGTGCCACAACTACTGGAGCCCATGCACCGAGAACCCGTGCTCCTGCAACAAGAGAAGTCACCACAGTAAGAAGCCTGCGCACCGCAACAAAGAGTAGCCCCTGTTCGCCGCAACTAGAGAAAGCCCGCGCACAGCAACAAAGACTCAACGCAGCCATAAATAGATAAATAAAATAAATTTATTTTTTAAAATAATTACTATTGATAAAGTCATTAGGAATGCTAATGCTGATGAAAGTACAGAGGAAGACTGGTAATTTGCCACTTCACATGTTCTCAAGAGACGCTCTGAAGAGCAGTCAACAGTGACCACCCCACAAAAACACTGTCATTCAGAAAGAAAATGCCAAGTAACAGCCTCCAAGGGGCAGTCTAATCTTCCTCCTCCAAGCCAGTTGTTAACTTTGCCAGATATGCAGCACGGTTCAGTGTATAGTACCAAGTACTTAAATTGCTTATCAAGCTAATGAGCAAAGCAAACCAAGAAGAGCAAATGCCAAGAACAAGGAAATAAATAGAGAAATATACACAATGCACCAAAAGATAGGTCACGTTTCAACTGAGCATGACTCTTATCTTGGTTTGACCGTCTCTCTATGTGTTTTCACCTGGATTTAAACATTCATCCCACCATTTCAGTTCAGCAAGTGTTGATAAGCCTTTCCCTTGCTAAAGGCCTTTCCTGGGGGTGGACAGAATCCGACAGTGGACAGTTCCTGCTTTGAAAGAGCAATTTGACTAGGTACCAATAAACACCATTTTAGGCAGGCTGTGGTGTCAGAGAAGACCTACACACACATTACCAAAGAGGGTTCAAAAGGCAGGGAGGTCTGGAGAGACTTCATGGAAGAGAGGTCATCCTAGATAAAACTTTTTTTTTTTAATTACTAAATTTTATCTATTTAGGCTGCATTGGGTCTTCGTTGCTGCACGGGCTTTCTCTAGTTGCGGCGAGTGAGGGCTACTCTTCGTTGTGGTGCACGGCCTTCTCACTGCAGTGGCTTCTCTTGTTGCAGAGCGTGGGCTCTAGGCACGTGGGCTTCAGTAGTTATGGCACGCGGGCTCAGTAGTTGCAGCTCGTAGGCTCGAGAACACAGGCTCAGTCATCATGGTGCACGGGCTTAGATGCTCAGCAGCATGTGGGATCTTCCTGGACCAGGGCTCGAACCCGTGTCCCCTGAATTGGCAGGAAGATTCTTAACCACTGCACCACCAGGGAAGCCCCTAGACAAAAGTTTAAATGTGATATGATTCCACCGGGCAGAGGTTAAAAGGAGGGACCTTTAAGGTGAAAGAGTGAAGGCAGAAAAGCATGGGGAGTAGTGGACCATTCGGCCCTGAACATACCGTGCATGGAAGAAGGGAGAAGAAATGGTTGAAGAGATTGGCAGGGGCTATGCTTGCTCTCCTGAGCAGTTGGTACTTCAGAAGTACTGCGCAGGGGAACGCCAGGATCAGAAATGTAGCGAGAAGACTGATCTGATATAACAAGTTGATAGAAGACCTAGAATCAGAAGATGGGGGAACTATAGAAGGCACTTAGGAGGCGGTGGAAGCGGTCAGGGATCGTGAGGTAGGACCAATGATAACACTTGTGGGAAATGAAATACGAAGGAGTTTCAAAGGAGACATTTCTGAGACATACTTAACCGGATGCAGACATTATGTGGCAAAGAGGGATTTGTTCCAGATCTCTCTGTGGTTCTGTGTCTGGAGGACTAGATAAACAGGGACACCGTTAAGAACTGAGACGTCAAGAAGGAAAACCCGTTGTTTGGTTCTCTCTTTATGTGTATTTGGGAAAGGCTGTCAGTTAACGAGTTCTCTTTGGACACTTTTAGTCAGCGGTTTGAGGCAGATGTACAGGTGGCCATGCTTACACACAGACATTCAAGCCTTGCTCTGAGGAAGTGGGTTTGCTCCCATGTTTGAGAGCCTGGGGTGCATATATGGGGTTAAATTGTTGGAAGAACGTGCAGTTAGTGAGGGAGAGGAGAGAAAGCAGCACAAAGTGCTTAGGACAGAAGCTTGAAGCTCTGTGACCTCCCTGTTCCTCAGTGTCACCAGCTATAAAACATGGCTTTACAGGCAATGGATGGAGCTCTGCATAAAGCGATTGACAGGACTGAGATAGCGCACTGCTTTCTTATTTATATTTTTTATACTAACCTGTAGGGTCTGAGAGGGTGGAACATACTTTCACTGTTGCTGCCTCAACCCCAAACTTAGCGTTTGACACACAGGCTCTAAAAATGTTCATTGAATGAGTAAATTCATAATTCAATAGAAAGAAGAAGAGTATAGCCAAATCACAACCCAAAAGATGGGAAGAGAGGGCTATGTGTGTTCTGTTATTTCAGTGTCGTAGGAACCAAGTCAGGGCAAAGCTTTGTAACAGAGATGGATACTTTGGGGCAGAGAGATGGAAGGAGAAACGTTAATACAGATTGGGAAAGCTTTTGGTTTTGTTTTGTTAAAGGACTGGGTTTTAAAGAGTTCACTGATGACATTCAAGAGAATTGTTGTACTAGAAAGGTATAACTATTCCGAGTGGCAAAGGAATTAAACAAGAATGTTAGTCAATTTTTTTTTTAAAGAGTAATCTATCAACTGAAGATGAAAAACATTGGCGGTAGAGGGCTCCTAACAGAAAGGAGGAAGGCTATTCCTCTTTAGCAAAAGGAAAGTCCAAACAAACTTTGTTGATGGGGTTAAGGGGCCACAGGTGTGGGAGAGAAGTTGCAGGTGGGAGAAAGGAAAAATTCATTGAACGAAATCTGAAAAGAGAAACAACTAGTGAACCGGGAGTGTAGGTAATCAATCTCAGCAGAGGAGTGTCACCTGTTCCTTAGAAGCAAGAACAAAGGAGGGAACAACATGTATCAAGATTCTAGGGGTGGGTGGGATGGATTGGGAGATTGGGATTGACATATACACACTACTACATATAAAATAGATAACTAAGGAGAACCTACTGTATAGCTCAGGGAACTCCACTCAGTGCTCTGTGGTGACCTAAATGGGAAGGAAGGGGATATACGTATACATGTGGCTGATTCACTTTGTTCTACAGCAGAAACTAACACAACATTATAAAGCAGTGTACGCCAATAAAAAATAAAAAAAAATAAAAAAGATTCTGGAGGGCAATGGCAGGAACTGAGAAAGGCTCACATTATCTCACCCCTGTGTCTCCAGAAAAACAGAGATGAGCCTCTACTGGTCCGTTGTGATCAACCAGAAATAACAACATGAGCTAGAACAATGTAGAGAATATTTAGAACAAGTTTAACAGGGACATGGTGAATCCACAAGAGATGTGAAGAAAAACCACAACGTGATCGCACCATGTGCGAACTTACCTCAGGAGTAAAACTATACATTTATTATAATGAAGACAATCGGCATTTTTATTTGTTACTCTCCCAACAATATTCAAAGACATAAGTACAGAGACAAAGCATGCAGCAGGGTTTACCCAAGTTTAGTAATAACAAAGAAGAAACATGAGAGATCAGAGAAGTGAGAAATTTCATGAACTCACTTGAAACTTGAGAGAAGGGACTCTCAAATCTTTCAGACCTGGGTTTGGTTTACAATGCTGCCATCTACAACATGTGAGATCTTGCACAATTTACTTTATCTCTGTGAGCCTTCGTTTCCTCATCGTAAAAGTGGAACGACGATGTACCCTTCAGTCTTCGGCTTTTGTAATAAGATAATATGGGTAAAGCAGTGGTTCTCAAACTAGAGCGTGTCCCGCAGAATCACCTGGGGTACTTGTCAAAACAGAGATTGCTGATTTACTAGATCTTGGATGGGTTTCAGGAATTTGTGCTCCTAACAAGTTTCACAGTGACGCTGACACTCCTGGTCTGGAAAACCGCCCTTTGTGAACTCATGCTGTAAAGCATTTAACATAACGCCTGGTACATAGTGAAGTACTAGATACAGGGGAACTAGTGTTTAGGGTCAGTGATCAACTCATGGTATGAGAGCTGAAGATAGAGGTCGAACTGAAAATGCTATAAATGAAACACAAAAGTGAGTGATGGACAGAGGTTTTGGGGAGACGTTGAGAATTTAAGGTCATGCAAATGAAGATCATATTTAGTGTAAGTTATAGGAAAGATTCAAGATCAGGAGGTGTTGGCCAGGGAGAAAATTCAAGCCTTCAGAATCTTGGAGATCAATTTACGTTTAGCCCAACACTTTCTACAATGGTGGTTTATGATAAAATGCCAAGGCCACAACAATTCAATCAGATCATAGAAAGAGAAAGCTGGGCCCAGGAAGGCTAGCAGAGCTGTCAGCAGAACGGTCAGCACCGTTGCTGTGACTGAACAGTCTCTTGGCTTTGGAAGCTGCCGAGAAGCAGGAGTCGGGGATGTCACATAACTTTCATTGTCTCAGGTGACGATTTGCAAGTCCCAGTCTCTCATGCTGGAAAAAGTGTCCCTCCTCTCAAACTCGAAGGAAAAATCTCACCCCGGGAACACTGAATAACTTGGAATTCATGTGGCTTCCTTAAGAGGAAACTTCAGTACAAATCAAGACTTAGCATTACAACGTAATCAATAACAAGCACATCTGGGAGGGGTTCAGAAGATGTGTCCTCAACATTTTGAGCTTCTAGTCATTCAACTTTACCCAGTACTAGGCCTCCACATACTGGGCACCTGCATTTTGTCAAATGCTGTGGTAGGACTGTTCTTAATCCAAATAAAATCAATCTTCGGAGATGAGAAAACAGGCTCAGAGAGATTAAGTAACTTCCCTGAGATGGTACCTGATAAGCTCCAATCTGATGATAAAGCATATTTAATTTCCACTCTATAATGTTGGCTCTAAAACAGTAAAATAAAGTTAGTAAGTGTCATCTGTTCATATTCTACTCTTTTTATCTTAGGTTGGGTTCTTCAGGAAGCAGACTCTGGAGAAATGGAAATTTGTGTGCAGAGAGTTTAATGGTGGTTCTCCTTAAGAGCAAGACGTGAGAGAGACTGAAGGAAGCCGGCTTGGGTGAAGGGAGAAGCTGATCTCAACAAAGGCCTCAGCCATTTCCACGAAGCTCTGCACCAAATGGGGCACTTCCAAATCATCCTAAACTCAGGACAGAGAATCAAGTACCCTCGACTCAACCAGTTATTTTTAGTAATCAGAATTCAGTTCACAGAGAAGCCTGTAGATTTAACCTTCTCAAGTATTTGAATATTTAATCATCACTACTTTATAGCAACCCAAAGAAGACTGTCTTGAATGCAGCAATTATTTTGATAAACAGTATTATTTGCAAAGTACTGTGATGAGTACTTTGGGAGAACACAAATGTATTTAAAGCACATGTTCGATGTCATGTAACTTGAATCTAGAAATACATGTGACCTTTGAACAACACGCATTTGAACTGCCCTGGTTCACTTATATTTTGACTTTTTTCAATAGTAAATACTACAGTACTACCCCATCGGTGGTTGGTTGAATCCGTGGATCTGGAACTGTGTATGTGGAGGGCCAGCTAACAGTTATGTGTGGATTTTCTACCCCCTGGAGGGTGCGCTCCCCCAACTCCTAATTTGTTCAAGGGTCAACTGTATAGTGAACTATAGAGAGGTAAATTGTCTGTAAAATGGATATAATGATAGTATTGATCTCGCAGGGTAGATCTGAGGATTTAAAAGGCTGCCACAGAAGTAAATGCTATCAAAGTATTTGAGGGTTTTCTTTTCCCTAACTACAATAGGTGGAAATGAAGTGTTTTGCAAAATAAAAATAACAAAGTAAAAAAAAAAAGTTATGTAATAAGTTTAGGGTAAGAAGTGATTTTATCTGAGAAAATTTAATGAAAGAGAAGGAATTTAGCTTAGTTTTCAAGAATGGGCTGGAATTTGAAAGGCAAAAAGAATGATGAGGATAAGAATGCAGTCCAGGGGCTTCCCTGGTGGCACAGTGGTCGAGAGTCCGCCTGCCAGTGCAGGGGACACGGGTTCGTGCCCCGGTCCGGGAAAATCCCACATGCTGTGGAGCGGCTGGGCCCATGAGCCATGGCCACTGAGCCTGCGCGTCTGGAGCCTGTGCTCCGCAACGGGAGAGGCCACAAAAAAAAAAACAAAAATAAAAAAAAGAATGCACTCCAGGGAGAACACATACGGTGAACAAATGTGTAGAGCGCGGAGGCTTAGAAATTTTTGAGGGCCAGCAAATGGACCAGCTTGTCAAGAACATAAGGGAAAGGTGGGGGACGCTGCTAATGATTTTCAATTTCTGGTTAATTGTTGTGACTGTACTTAGAAGAAAATGAAGAGTGAAATTTTTGAGCAAATTAGGAGTATAAACAAAGTTGTGTTTTAGGAAAATTAAGGTGTGCACAATTGAAACTGAAAAAAAATTGCAAGAAAACATTTCTGTTTCCTGTTCCTGCCTCACACTAAGCCATCTTTCTGGAGAATGTTTTTCTCTCTAAGGCAGCGGTTCTCAAAGTGTTGTCACTAGACAAGCACCACCAGCATCACCTGGGGACTTATTAGAATTGCAGATTCTCCGGCTTCACCCCTGACCTACTGAAGCAGAAATTCTACGTGTGGGTTCCAGCGGTCCGTTTTAACAAGCCCTCCAGGTGATGCTGATACAAGCTCAAATTTGAGAATCCATGCTCCAAGTGTTCCTATAGCACATTTTTCTTCTGGAGCGAATGTCCTCTGGAATATCCTGAAGCAATCCTCTTCTCCAACTGTCTAGAGAATCTAATCGCTGTCTCCTAATATCTTTCCAGACTGTCTCTGACCAAATGACTCAGCACTGAATTCTGCTCTGCTGATATGTGGATCAGATTGTTTTGAAACAGGTTTTCAGAATCAATCGTTAATACAAATTCCCTTCCATTTGATTCGGATGTGGAATACTTCAGCACCAAAGTGTCTATTTTAATAGAAGTAGGGTATCAGAAAAAAAATCCTCAGAAAAAAAACCTCACAAGGTATCAGAAAGGGGCCACTAATCAGTGTATTTTTTTCATGATAAACAAACAAACAAAAATTTTAAAGTCCTTTTCCATTATTAGTAGAACTCTGGAATGGCTAATGAAAATATACATTAAACTACAGCAAAAAAAAAAAAAAATTCGTTCTAAATAATTAGAGCTTGGACATTGAGGAGGGAACCAGGGCCAATAGTATATCGTTCTGAATACCTGTTAAATAAGAAAGACATATACAGATACATACAGAACATATTCGTGAGTGTCTGGGAATCGTGCATCTTTTGAAACCAGTGGATGGGAAGTTGAAAGAAAGAGAGGGAATTGACAAGGAGGTGAACTCATGTAGGGGGAGGTCATGGAGAGGACTTGACCATTGGTTGACCGGAGAGCTGGACCCTCACAATCAGAGGGTCCTCATCCCCTCCCCTGAAACGTACATCCTGCCGAACCTTCCCACAGTGCAAGCCGTTTGCAAGGACTCAGGCTGAAGGGAGCAGTGTGGTGTTGAGACTGTTTGGATTGAACATGTGAGTGAACCCAGTGAAGGTCTCTGTATAAATCTTTAAGATTCTGGTGGGTGGATGCAGAGATCTACTCGTCTTGTGGCACCCAAGACAAGCTTTGTAGACAAGCGCCACAACTACCGAGCCTGCAATGAGAAGCCCGTGCACTGCAACAAAGATCCAATGCAGCCAAAAATAAATAAATAAAACAAATAAATTTAAAAAATAATATATATATAAGCATAAATTATGTATATTTCAGCCTAATCATCTAGCTGTCTTCCGGGGGAGATATCTGGAAATTTCGATTGGTTTTTTGAGAACAGCACTATCCTGGGTGTCTAAAAGGATGACTATGGTAACCCATAAATCCCACCTCGCTTCAAACTCTGTGTCCCTTTCAGCAACATCTCCTCGCATTGGCTCCGGTTCTGCTGACGGTAGTGTCCCCATTCTGTCAGACTTAGAATCTCAAAGACATTTTTATTTTATTTACTTTTTAAAATAAATTTATTTATTGTATTTATTTATTTTTGGCTGTGTTGGGTCCTCTTTGCTGCGTGCAGGCGTTCTCTAGTTACAGTGAGCAGGGGTTACTCTTTGTTGCTGTGCGCAGGCTTCTCATCGTGGTGGCTTCTCTTGTTGCGGAGCACGGGCTCTAGGCGCACGGGCTTCAGTAGTTGTGGTGCACGGGCTTCAGTAGTTGTGGTGCACATGCTCAGTTGTTGTGGCTCGAGGGCTCTGGAGCGCAGGCTCAGTAGTCGTGGCACACAGGCTTAGTTGCTCCGCAGCCTGTGGGACCTTCCTGGACCAGGGCTCGACCCCATGTTCCCTGCATTGGCAGATGGATTCTTAACCACTGTGCCACAGGGAAGCCCTCAAAGACATTTTTAATCACTTCCTTTCACCTTAACCTCCAGCCAGGTGGATTTTCCCCTTGCAATAGGTCTCAGATTCTTTTCTACTTCTCCCACATAGCTAGAGTACCAGGACGCTGATTCGTATCTTATTTGGATTAATTGCCTGGATTAATTTAAAAATCTTTACTAACTGAATTCCCAGCCAGCAATCTTGCCCTTCCTCTAACTGAGGTAGATCAGTGTCAGATAAACCTACCGCAGTCATGCTGGTCACCACGTTACTCCCAGCCCTCATGTCACATGCCTCACCACTGTCTTCAATGAGTTCAAACCACAGCTCAGCATCTGAAGTCCCCATATCCTCATCCCAACCTGCCATTCCTGTCGGTCCACCATGACTCCCCTATGGTCAAACGGTCCCCTCTCTGTGACTCGTGTGTTTTGAAAGCTGTTCCTGATGCCTGGGGAGAATAGTCCTCTTTCTCCACCTAGTGAAACTCAACCCATCTTTCATGACCAGGTTAAAAACATCAGGCAGGGCTTCCCTGGTGGCGCAGTGGTTGAGAGTCCGCCTGCCAATGCAGGGGACGCGGGTCCGTGCCCCGGTCCGGGAAGATCCCACATGCCGCGGAGCGGCTGGGCCCGTGAGCCATGGCCGCTGAGCCTGCGCGTCCGGAGCCTGTGCTCCGCAGCGGGAGAGGCCACAGCAGTGAGAGGCCCGCGTACCGCAAAAATAAACAAAAAAAACAAAAAAAAACAATGGACCAAAAGGGACTTTTGGGTCACTCGTGTATTGCATTTTGAAAGCAAAGACATCTTTCAAAGAAGCCCTTTTGGGTTTCTTTTGTGTCTCATTGGCCAGGAGCAGGTTATATACCTAACATCATTTGCAGAAAAGGTAGAGAATCACCCAGCGCACCCAAAAGGGAGAACACTAGGGGGGAAAAGAAGCTCTTGGTAGCATAGAAGAGGGGAGTAGCTGTTAGACAGGAAACCAGTTCTGTGTGTTCCAGGTAGATTATACATCATAGGTTACGCAACATACGTGGCGGTGAACACCCACACTGAAAGGAAGATCATTGCCCTACGTAAAATAGTTGGTGAATGAATGTGCACTCGTGTATTAAGTTAAAATATAAAAATGTTTATCTTATGTGTGCTCTGTTTTAACTGACTTTTACTGACCCACTAATCCTGATCACAGCAGATGAAACAGTTCCTGATATACTTACTGCACTTAATCGTACTTTTTATCATAGGCAACACAGAGTCTCATACACAGTATGTAGTTAATAGTTGTTAACAACAGTGATGATTTTACATATTTGATATAATAGGAACTCAATCAGTGCTTACTGATAGATGAGGAATGTTATACATGACTATCAAGTGGCATTCTCCCACCTAGGAAATCATACTGAGTGCCAAGAAAATGTCTATTCTACTTCAGAGGTTAAAACCTTTTTGCCTTTAAGATGGTCATTCCTATTACTAATTTTGAAAGCTAATGGTGACCAAAAAAAGGGGCTATATGTTTATCAAACCACCTACTTTTCCTCCTGGGAACATGGAAAAACGATTTTTCCCAGCCCCCTGGCATGTAGAAGAAGGCTTATGATTATTTTTGGCCAAGGAAATATCAACAGAAAACATTGGCCCCAAGTCTTGGCCTCAAAAATCTTCTAGGATTTTTATGCAAACACCTGCCCGCTCCTTTTCTCTCCCCTTGTCATCTGTAGATCTGAAGCAGAGGAACAGTGGAGGACTCCAAGGTCCAAGGGTCTGACAGTCACCACAAGCCCAGCATCCTATTTTTAAGCTCTTTTATTAAGCTCATGAGATGGTGTGGTTATTACAGCAGTTAGCACCTACGCATGGATAGAATAATGAAATAGGAATGGCCGGAGCCCTAACGGTGAAGTCCAGGACACTGGCTTTTTGCCCGTGCCTCTCCACTCACTTTTCTGAAAATTTGCCTTCCCCCTCCAACTTTTAATCTCTTACTTTGTATATTTCACTCCAAGCACTTAAAAACGTTTAGGTTGTAAAACAGGTAGCTAGTAGGAAGCAGCCACGTAGCACAGGGAGATCAGCTCAGTGCTTTGTGACCACCTAGAGGGGTGGGATAGGGAGGGTGGGAGGGAGACACAAGAGGGAGGAGATATATGTGTATGTATAGCTGATTCACTTTGTTATAGAGCAGAAACTGGCACACCATTGTGAAGCAATTATACTCCAATAAAAATGTTAAAAAAAACACAACATTTATGTTGCTATGCTGAGAAAAGAATCCATCTGATATTTGCAACCACTCTAAATTGTAAAGAACTTAATTTGGTTGCACTCTTCCATGTACATTTGCATTTTAAAAGGCCTACGGAAAGACCACAACGCTTGTACCTAGAGAATGGATCACTAATGGTTGAATTTCAATAATCAAAAAAAGAAAAAATATTGCTATGCAAATTATAACATATAGGCAACAGCCTACTTCAATTAGAATTCCAGCCCTGAATAGAAATTATTTACGTTTTTTTTCTAAAATAACATACTTTAAAAAGGCAGTTGTTCTATTTACATCTCTTGTCTACAGGGTTCTCAATCCACACATTTATAATATACTAACTAAAATTCTTTAAAACTGGAAAGTTTTATTGTATTTATTGTTATATCTCATGAATTTTAAAATGTCTAAAACAGAGAAAGATAATTAAGGAAAAGACTGCATACAATTTAATTGTGCAAATGAACAATATTCCCTGTGTAATGAATTCAGAATTGCTTAACTTATATCAAAAATGTTTCTATAGATGTTCATTTTCTCTATTTTAGATTATAAGCTATTCCAGGATAAGAACTTCCACTTTACTCTGTACTTGTTGTGTGGTATCATGTGTAAATCCCTGTTAGGATTGCTTCTTACCCTTTGGAATAGATGGTAAATTTTACATATGCGGTGAGATTGAAATTCATATCTCACAATGAAGATGTGTAAAAACAGATACAAAAGTGTAGCTCATCTATTTGTCTAAAATCCCACAACTTCTTCTGCTTCTAGAATGTGGGTGAAGGAGGGCAGAAGAGAAGAGGATGGGAGACTTAAATTTAAAATCAAAGTTAACTCAGTCTCTCCTAGTTTGAAGTAATCTCTTTGGAGTAAATATGCAGTCAATTCAAAGTTCAAATTTTCTTTAAAGTTGACTTCCCTCTCAAACTGTCTACTTGTTCCATATTCCTTCCCAAATGGCATCTGGCTCCAGGGGAAACTTTTGAAATTTTCACGGCCCTGTGAGTAGCTAGCAGGTTCTGACCCCCTCTCCCCTGACGGTGATGAAAAATACCCTTCTTCTTCTGGACAGAGGTAATCTTGCTGGGCTGGGGATGGAGGGCTTGTCTGGGATTTCAGTCTCCACTGGCCACCTTTGTGCAAATTTATAATGGTACATGGCAGTCCTGAACATCTCTTATCACTTAAAAAATTACTTTTAAAAAGAGGTTCTGGGACTTCCCTGGGGGCACAGTGGCTAAGAATCCACCTGCCAATGCAGGGGACACAGGTTCGAGCCCTGGTCCGGGAAGATCCCACATGCCGCGGAGAAACTAAGCCCGTGAGCCACAACTACTAAGCCTGCACTCTAGGGCCCTCAAGTCACAACTACTGAAGCCTAAGAGCCACAACTACTGATCCTGTGTGCCTAGAGCCCTGTGCTCCGCAGCAAGAGAAGCCACCAAATTGAGAAGCCCGTGCACCGCAACGAAGAGTAGCCCCCGCTCGCCACAACTAGAGAAAAGCCTGCAAGCCCGCGTGCAGCAACGAAGACCCAATGCAGGCACTGAATACATACATACATACATACATACGTAAGAGGTTCTTAGAGATAGTTTTCCAACAGCCAGTTCTCACTCAAGCTGGGTGAAAGGCAATTTATGACTGCAAAGTATTAGAAAAGAGTAAACCTAATTTTATTTTTATATTGTCCTGAAAAGGGAGGAGATGGAAATGGTAAGTGTTAATTACATGCATTTGTCTGAGGTGTTGTGCATTGAGTTAGGAGTTAAAATTCCTTGATCTGATTTTGTGCTTTGTTAGTTTTGGCTTTCTTTAGATTCATTACTTGACCAACTGAACTTTAGTTTTTCTGTAAAATGTGTAATAATGTGTGTCTACTTCACATTATCTGAAGTATTGACTATGCTAATATATTTGAAAACTCTTTGGAAATGGTAATGTCTGATAAGGATGGAAAGTGAGGTATATTTGCCTGCCACCTCCTGTCTAGATTGTAAACTCCTTGGGGGCAGTGACAGTATCCCACCCTTCCTTGAATCCCCACAATGCCCTGCACAGAATAAAATTTCACTAAAGGTCCCATAGACTGATGGATTCCCTAAAGAGCAACTCAGGTAACTATGCTAGCTGCAATGGAAGTGTGGCGATCTGATATAAGAACTCCCTGGAGTGGAAAAGAGTTTGAGAAATCCTGTTTTGACAGCTGATGAAACACTTTAAGAGCAATTCAAAATCAAAGAGTGATCTTTGCTTCTATTAATTAATGAAGCTGCAAAGAAAGACAATCAGATGAACCATGGTTGAAACCAGGAGTTCTCAAAGTGTGCTCCCATCACCCCCACAGCTGCATCACCTGAGAACTTGCTAGAAGTACAAATTCGCCATCCCCTTCCCACACCTATAGAAGCAGAAACTCCAGAGTTAGGGCCCAGAAACCTATCTCTTAACAAGGTTCTGATGCATGCTAAAGTTTGAGAGTCACTGGCTTCAATAATATAAACAGTTATTATCTGATGCACGAAAAGATTGAAATAATTGGTTTTGAGCACTGGTTCAGCTGCTGAACATTGTCTTAGGCTCTTCTGAATTCCACTCCTGTGGTCTTAGTTTGCTGAATTTTTGCCCTTAATCTCATCATCTCAAGGTTGCAGTACGGCTGCTGTAGCCCCAGTCATCATATCCTCACTCAAGTCAGGAAGGAAGGAGGTAAAAGAAGAAGGGACAATGCCACTTGCAAAGACTGCTTTTACTAGGAAACAGAATGCTTTCCTAGAAAATCTCCGGCTGCGTTATCTTTACATCTCATCGGCCAGGATTGGGTCTCATGGCTATCCTTAGCTGCTTTCCAAACTTTATATTGGAGGCAGGTAAGGGAGGAAGGAGTTGAGAATTGATATTTAGTTAGCTAGCCAACCACGTCTTCATAAAAATGGAGGACTATAACATAAACCCAACAATTTAGAAGACTTTTCCCAGAAATGAGAAAACACATGGAAAATGAGATATCTGTCTTTAAATACTGTATTTGGAAGGCTGTCATATGGAAGAAAGCTCAAATGTTATATGAAGCTTCACAAAGCAGAAACAATAGGTGCAAGTTAGGCATCACAGATGTTGGCTCCACGAAAAAAAATTTTCTAATGATCAGGACGTTTCAAAAGGAAATCGGAGGCTTATGGAGTAGTCAGCACACTATCACCCTATAAACATTTCTCAAAAATACAGTAGATAGAATTCCTGCAATGGGTCTCTTGCAAGTCTAAGATTATATGTTCTAACCGACTAAAATTAAAGTACATTATGGATAATACTAATGACCAGCACTTGATGCACATTTACTCTATCCTTGACATTATATTAAGTGCTTTACATGCATTATCTCATTTTCTACCACTAGGACCCTATGAGATAAGCACGACCTTTACTCCCATTTAAAGAAACCGAGACATGTTCCGGGAAGATGGCGGAAGAGTAAGACGCGGAGAACGCCTTCCTCCCCACAGATACACCAGAAATACATCTACACGTGGAACAACTCCTACAGAACACCTACTGAATGCTGGCAGAAGACCTCAGACCTCCCAAAAGGCAAGAAACCCCCCCCCAACGTACCTAGGTAGGGCAAAAGAAAAAAAAATAAACAGAGACAAAAGAATAGGGACGGTACCTGCACCAGTGGGAGGGAGCTGTGAAGGAGGAAAGCTTTCCACACACTAGAAGCCCCTTCGCGGGCGGAGACTGCGGGTGGTGGAGGGGGAAAGGTTCGGAGTCGCGGCAGAGAGGACAGCAACAGGGGTGCTGGGGGTGGGGGGGAAGCGGAATCTGGTGCCGAGCAGGACTCACCAGCCCGAGAGGCTTGTCTGCTCAGGGACGGGCGGGGGCTGGGAGCTGAGGCTTGGGCTTCAGTCGGAGCGCAGGGAGAGTGCTGGGGTTGGCGGCGTGAACACAGCCTGAAGGGGTTAGTGCGCCACGGCTAGCCGGGAGGGAGTCCGGGAAAAGTCTGGAGCTGCCGAAGAGGCAAGAGACTTTTTCTTCCCTCTTTGTTTCCTGGTGCGCGAGGAGAGGGGATTAAGAGCGCTGCTTAAAGGAGCTCCAGAGACGGGCGCGAGCCGCGGCTAAAAGCGCGGACGCCAGAGACGGGCATGAGACGCTAAGGCTGCTGCTGCCGCCACCAAGAAGCCTGCGTGCGAGCACAGGTCACTATCCACATCCCCCTTCCGGGGAGCCTGTGCAGCCCGCCACTGCCAGGGTCTCGGGATCCAAGGACAACTCCCCCGGGAGAACGCACAGCGCACCTCAGGCTGGTGCAACGTCACGCCGGCCTCTGCCGCCGCAGGCCCGCCCCGCACTCCGTGCCCCTCCCTTCCCCCGGCCTGAGTGAGCCAGAGCCCCCGAATCAGCGGCTCCTTTAACCCCGTCCTGTCTGAGCGAAAAACACACGCCCTCCGGCGACCTACACGCAGAGGCGGGGCCAAATCCAAAGCTGAGCCCCTGGGAGCTGTGAGAACAAAGAAGAGAAAGGGAAATCTCTCCCAGCAGCCTCAGGAGCAGCGGATTAAAGCTCCACAATCAACTAGATGTACCTGCATCTGCGGAATACATGAATAGACAACGAATCATCCCAAATTGAGGAGGTGGACTTTGAGAGCAAGATTTATGATTTTTTCCCCTTTTCCTCTTTTTGTGAGTGTGTATGTGTATGCTTCTGTGTGAGATTTTGTCTGTATAGCTTTGCTTCCACCATTTGTCCAAGGGTTCTATCCGTCCTTTTTTTTTCTTTTTTTAATTTTTCTTCTAAATAATTACTTTTTATTTTAATAACTTTATCTTATGTTATCTTCTTTCTTTTTTTCCTTCCTTCCCTCCTTCCTTCCTCCCTCCCTCCCTCCCTCCTTTCTTTCTTTCTACTTCTACTAATTCTTTCTTTCTTTCTACTTTTTCTCCCTTTTATTCTGAGCCGTGTGGATGAAAGGCTCTTGGTGCTCCAGCCAGGAGTCAGTGCTGTGCCTCTGAGGTGGGAGAGCCAACTTCAGGACACTGGTCCACAAGAGACCTCCCAGCTCCACATAATATCAAACGGCGAAAATCTCCCAGAGATCTCCATCTCAACACCAGCACCCGGCTTCACTCAACGACCAGCAAGCTACAGTGCTGGACATCCTATGCCAAACAACTAGCAAGACAGGAACACAACCCCACCCATTAGCAGAGAGGCTGCCTAAAATCATAATAAGTCCACAGACACCCCAAAACACACCACCAGACGTGGACCTGCCCACCAGAAAGACAAGATCCAGCCTCATCCACCAGAACACAGACACTAGTCCCCTCCACCAGGAAGCCTACACAACCCACTGAACCAACCTTAGCCACTGGGGACAGACACCAAACACAACGGGAACTACGAACCTGCAGCCTGCAAAAAGGAGACCCCAAACACAGTAAGATAAGCAAAATGAGAAGACAGAAAAACACACAGCAGATGAAGGAGCAAGATAAAAACCCACCAGACCAAACAAATGAAGAGGAAATAGGCAGTCTACCTGAAAAAGAATTCAGAATAATGATAGTAAAGATGATCCAAAATCTTGGAAGTAGAATAGACAAAATGCAAGAAACATTTAACAGGGACCTAGAAGAACTAATGATGAAACAAACAACGATGAACAACACAACAAATGAAACGAAAAATACTCTAGATGGGATCAATAGCAGAATAACTGAGGCAGAAGAACCGATAAGTGACCTGGAAGATAAAATAGTGGAAATAACTACTGCAGAGCAGAATAAAGAAAAAAGAATGAAAAGAACTGAGGACAGTCTCAGAGACCTCTGGGACAACATTAAACACACCAACATTCGACTTATAGGGGTTCCAGAAGAAGAAGAGAAAAAGAAAGGGACTGAGAAAATAGTTGAAGAGATTATAGTTGAAAACTTCCCTAATATGGGAAAGGAAATAGTTAATCAAGTCCAGGAAGCACAGAGGGTCCCATACAGGATAAATCCAAGGAGAAATACACCAAGACACATATTAATCAAACTGTCAAAAATTAAATACAAAGAAAACATATTAAAAGCAGCAAGGGAAAAACAACAAATAACACACAAAGGAATACCCATAAGGTTAACAGCTGATCTTTCAGCAGAAACTCTGCAAGCCAGAAGGGACTGGCAGGACATATTTAAAGTGATGAAGGAGAAAAACCTGCAACCAAGATTACTCTACCCAGCAAGGATCTTATTCAGATTTGATGGAGAAATTAAAACTTTTACAGACAAGCAAAAGCTGAGAGAGTTCAGCAACACCAAACCAGCTCTACAACAACTGCTAAAGGAACTTCTCTAGGCAAGAAACACAAGAGAAGGAAAAGACTTACAATAACAAACCGAAAACAATTCAGAAAATGGGAATAGGAACATACATATCGATAATTACCTTAAATGTAAATGGACTAAATGCTCCCACCAAAAGACACAGATTGGCTGAATGGATACAAAAACAAGACCCATATATTTTCTGTCTACAAGAGACCCACTTCAGACCCAGAGACACATACAGACTGAAAGTAACGGGATGGAAAAAGATATTTCATGCAACTGGAAACCAAAAGAAAGCTGGAGTAGCAATTCTCATATCAGACAAAATAGACTTTAAAATAAATATTATTAGAAGAGACAAAGAAGGACACTATATAATGATCAAGGGATTGAACCAAGAAGAAGATATAACAATTGTAAATATTTATGCACCCAACATAGGAGCACCTCAATACATAAGGCAAATACTAACAGCCATAAAAGGGGAAATTGACAGTAACACATTCATAGTAGGGGACTTTAACACCCCACTTTCACCAATGGACAGGTCATCCAAAATGAAAATAAATAAGGAAACACAAGCTTTAAATGATACATTAAACAAGATAGACTTAATTGATATTTATAGGACATTCCATCCAAAAACAACAGAATACACATTTTTCTCTAGTGCTCATGGAACATTCTCCAGGATAGATCATATCTTGGGTCACAAATCAAGTCTTGGTAAATTTAAGAAAATTGAAATTGTATCAAGTATCTTTTCTGACCACAACGCTATGAGACTAGATATCAATTACAGGAAAAGATCTGTAAAAAATCCAAACACATGGAGGCTAAACAATACACTACTTAATAACGAAGTGATCACTGAAGAAATCAAAGAGGAAATTAAAAAATACCTAGAAACAAATGACAATGGAGACACAACGACCCAAAATCTATGGGATGCAGCAAAAGCAGTTCTAAGAGGGAAGTTTATAGCAATACAACCCTACCTTAAGAAACAGGAAACATCTCGAATAAACAACGTAACCTTGCACCTAAAGCAATTAGAGAAAGAAGAACAAAAACACCCCAAAGTTAGCAGAAGGAAAGAAATCAGATGAGAAATAAATAAAAAAGAAATGAAGTAAATGATAGCAAAGATCAATAAAACCAAAAGCTGGTTCTTTGAGAAGATAAACAAAATTGATAAACCATTAGCCAGACTCATCAAGAAAAAAAAGGAGGAAGACTCAAATCAATAGAATTAGAAATGAAAAAGAAGTAACAACTGACACTGCAGAAATACAAAAGATCATGAGAGATTACTACAAGCAACTCTATGCCAATAAAATGGACAACCTGGAAGAAATGGACAAATTCTTAGAAATGCACAACTTGCCAAGACTGAATCAGGAAGAAATAGAAAATATGAACAGACCAATGACAAGCACTGAAATTGAAACTGTGATTAAAAATCTTCCAACAAACAAAAGCTCCAGACCAGATGGCTTCACAGGCGAGTTCTACCAAACATTTAGAGAAGAGCTAACACCTATCCTTCTCAAACTCTTCCAAGATGTAGCAGAGGGAAGAACACTCCCAAACTCATTCTACGAGGCCACCATCACCCTGATACCAAAACCAGACAAGGATGCCACAAAGAAAGAAAACTACAGGCCAATATCACTGATGAATATAAATGCAAAAATCCTCAACAAAATACTAGCAAACAGAATCCAACAGCACATTAAACAGATCATACACCATGATCAAGTGGGGTTTATTCCAGGAATGCAAGGTTCTTCAATATACGGAAATCAATCAACGTGATACACCATATTAACAAATGGAAGGAGAAAAACCATATGATCATCTCGATAGATGCAGAGAAAGCTTTCGACAAAATTCAACACCCATTTATGATAAAAACCCTGCAGAAAGTAGGCATAGAGGGAACTTTCCTCAACATAATAAAGGCCATATATGACAAACCCACAGCGAACATCATCCTCAATGGTGAAAAACTGAAAGCATTTCCACTAAGATCAGGAACAAGACACGGTTGCCCACTCTCACCACTCTTATTCAACATAGTTTTGGAAGTTTTAGCCACAGCAATCAGAGAAGAAAAGGAAATAAAAGGAATCCAAGTCAGAAAAGAAGAAGTAAAGCTGTCACTGTTTGCAGATGACATGATACTATACATAGAGAATCCTAAAGATGCTACCAGAAAACTACTAGAGCTAATCAATGAATTTGGTAAAGTAGCAGGATACAAAATTAATGCACAGAAATTTCTGGCACTCCTATACACTAATGATGAAAAATCTGAAAGTGAAATCAAGAAAACACTCCCATTTACCATTGCAACAAAAAGAATAAAATATCTAGGAATAAACCTACCTAAGGAGACAAAAGGCCTGTATGCAGAAAATTATAAGACACTGATGAAAGAAATTAAAAATGATACAAATAGATGGAGAAATATACCATGTTCTTGGATTGGAAGAATCAACATTGTGAAAATGACTCTATTACCCAAAGCAATCTGCATATTCAATACAATCCCTATCAAATTACCACTGGCATTTTTCATAGAACTAGAACAAAAAATTTCACAATTTGTATGGAAACAAAAGAACCCGAATAGCCAAAGCAATCTTGAGAACGAAAAACGGAGCTGGAGGAATCAGGTTCCCTGACTTCAGACTATACTACAAAGCTACAGTAATCAAGACAGTATGGTACTGGCACAAAATCAGAAAGATAGATCAATGGAACAGGATAGAAAGCCCAGAGATAAACCCACGCACATCTGATCACCTTATCTTTGATAAAGGAGGCAGGAATGTACAGTGGAGAAAGGACAGCCTCTTCAATAAGTGGTGCTGGGAAAACTGGACAGGGACATGTAAAAGTATGCGATCAGATCACTCCCTAACACCATACACAACAATAAGCTCAGAATGGATTAAAGACCTAAATATAAGGCCAGAAACTATCAAACTCTTAGAGGAAAACATAGGCAGGACACTCTATGACATAAATCACAGCAAGATCCTTTTTGACCCACCTCCTAGAGAAATGGAAATAAAAACAAAAATAAACGAATGGGACCTAGTGAAACTTAAAAGCTTTTGCACAGCAAAGGAAAGCATAAACAAGACCAAAAGGCAACCCTCAGAATGGGAGAAAATATTTGCAGATGAAGTAACTGACAAAGGATTAATCTCCAAAATTTATAAGCAGCTCATGCAGCTTAATAACAAAAAAACAAACAACCCAATCCAAAAATGGGCAGAAGACCTAAATAGACATTTCTCCAAAGAAGATATACAGAATGCCAACAAACACATGAAAGAATGCTGAACATCACTAATCATTAGAGAAATGCAAATCAAAACTACAATGAGATATCATCTCACACCAGTCAGAATGGCCATCATCAAAAATTCTAGAAACAATAAATGCTGGAGAGGGTGTGGAGAAAAGGGAACCCTCTTGCACTGTTGGTGGGAATGTAAATTGATACAGCCACTATAGAGAACAGTATGGAGGTTCCTTAAAAAACTACAAATAGAACTACCATATGATCCAGCAATCCCACTACTGGGCATATACCCTGAGAAAACCATAATTCAGAAAGAGTCATGTACCAAAATGTTCATTGCAGCTCTATTTACAATAGCCCGGAGATGGAAACAACCTAAGTGTCCATCATCGGATGAATGGATAAAGAAGATGTGGCACATATATACAATGGAATATTACTCAGCCATAAAAAGAAACGAAATTGAGCTATTTGTAATGAGGTGGATAGACCTAGAGTCTGTCGTACAGAGTGAAGTAAGTCAGAAAGAGAGAGGCAAATACCGTATGCTAACACGTATTTATGGAATTTAAGAAAAAAAATGTCATGAAGAACCTAGGGCTAAGACAGGAATAAAGACACAGACCTACTAGAGAATGGACTTGAGGATATGGGGAGGGGGAAGGGTGAGCTGTGACAGAGCGAGAGAGAGGCATGGACATTTATACACTACCAAACGTAAGGTAGATAGCTAGTGGGAAGCAGCCGCCTAGCACAGGGAGATCAGCTTGGTGCTTTGTGATCGCCTGGAGGGGTGGGATAGGGAGGGTGGGAGGGAGGGAGACGCAAGAGGGAAGAGATATGGGAACATATGTATATATATATAACTGATTCATTTTGCTGTAAAGCAGAAACTAACACACCATTGTAAAGCAATTATACTCCAATAAAGATGTTAAAAAAAATAATAAGAAACCAAGACATAAAGAAGTTATATACTTTGTTTAAGGTCATGGACTTGAGGTGTGCACCCAGGTACTATGACTTAGAAGCCATGCTCCTTATTCTTGCCACCAATGCCTGGATTTAAAGCAATCCCACAATTTAAAAAATTTAAGAAATAAAATGCAAATTCCTCATTTAGTTGTAAATGCAGTTCCTTTCTTCACTCCTTTCTAGGGACTCATAGTCATGAAGCCAGGTCTTTGAATTCTCCTTTCTGGCATGCTAATATTCCCACAGCTCCCTTTTCACAGCTCCCACTTAGATGATCCCTCCTCTAGAATCCAGTTCAAACAATTAGAGAATCTGTCCTGCTAGGTTAACTTGATTTCTCCTCGATATTTTTCTTTTAGAAAATCGTCCTGTGAGAGTGATTGTCCCTAAGCATTTCTATGTACTTACTTTTGAGTAAAAATCCTGACTGCCAAGAATACTTTCAGAGAAGAATGCATCGTTATTTCCAACTCCTGGACTAATCTGAGAATAGTTTTGGCAACCTGTGTATCCCTACTCCCAGTTTTCAAATGTTCATACTGCCTGATGCAAGGTAGATATTGACTGAAAGTTTGTTGAATGAAAGACTACACTCATAGATCTTAATCACAACTGCTTTTTGAAACAACATACAGTCTCACACATATAAATCTTCTGATCATTTTTCATGGTTGTACACCGGTCTAGAATAATGCCAGGCCATTCCACACACACGCTTGGTAAAAACAAAGCAAAACTATTTGTTTTCATACAGAAGGGCTAATTATGTATTACCAAGAGGAAATATGTCTACACCAAGAGTTACCATATTGGGATCACATAAGCAGAACAGATAATGGGAGGATACATACGTGGAAACTGACTCTATCCTCAAAGCTGAACCCTATCTTCCAGAACCACACCCAAAGACTCCATGTTCAGAAACTAAGAGGTGAATGTAGCTGTATTAATTTCTAAATAAAAGGTAAAGGTTAAAATTAAGACAATGAAGAACAGAACCCCTAAGCTTAACAGAAGAAATGGGCAAGAGTAGAAGATTGGCGGTCCCAGAACATAAGAGGTTGACTAAACATCTCACATGGGAGCCATGACAACAACACCCTAGCCACACAATCTCTTGAACTCCATGGTTTTTTGTGTTAATGACGTCCCTCTTCTTTTTTTTTTAACCATTTCTTAAAATTGAAGTATAGTTAATTTATAATGTTGTGTTAGTTTCAGATGTAGAGAAAGTATATATAAACATATATATTTATATATCTATTCTTTTTCAGATTCCTTTCCATTATAGGTTATTATCAGATACTGAATATAGAAAAGAGTCCCCTGTGCTCACAGTAAGTCTTTGTTGTTTATCTATTTTATATATAGTAGTGTGTATCTGCTAATCCCAAACTCCTAATTTATCCCTTCCCCCCTCCCCTCGCTTTCCTCTTTGGTATCCATAAGTTTGCTTTCTATGTCTGTGAGTCTATTTCTGTTTTGTAACTAAGTTCATTTGTATCACGTTTTTAGATTCCACATATAAGTGATATCATATGATATTTGTCTTTCTCTGTCTGACTTACTTAGTATGATAATCTCTAGGTCCATCCATGTTGCTGCAAGTGGCATTATTTCCTTCTTTTTATGGCTGAGTAATATTCCATTGTATATATGTACCACATCTTCTTTATCCATTCCTCTGTCGATGGACATTTAGCTTGTTTCCATGTCTTGGCTATTGTAAATAGTGCTGCTATGAACATTGGGGTGCATGTATCCTTTAGAATTATAGTATTGTCCGGATATATGTCCGGGAGTGGGATTGCGGGATCATATGGTAGCTCTATTTTTAGTTTTTTGAGGAACCTCCATACTGTTCTCCATAGTGGCTGCACCAATTTATGTTTTCACTAACAGCGTAGGAGGGTTCCCTTTTCTCCACACCCTCTCCAGCATTTGTTATTTGTAGACTTTCTGATCATGGCCATTCTGACTGGTGTGAAATACCTCATTGTAGTTTTGATTTGTATTTCTCTAATAATTAGCGATGTTGAGCATTTTTTCATGTGCCTGTCGGCCATCTGTATGTCTTCTTTGGAGAAATGTCTATTTAGGTCTTCTGCCCATTTTTTTGATTGGTTTTTTTTTTTATATTATGTTGTATGAGCTGTTTGTATATTTTAGAAATGAATCCCTTGTTGGTTGCTTCATTTGAGAATATTTTCTTCCAGTCCATAGGTTGTCTTTTAATTTCATTTATGGTTTCCTTTGCATGAAGACCCTCTTCCTAACACTGATACTGCTGATGTCCCATTAGGACCGTATATTTCACTATTAAATTAGAATATTTTTGAAAATAAATATGCCAAAAGAATAAATAGATTTTTGCATGAGGAAGCTTATCCTTATGACTTACAGCAACAATTATAGATGTCAAAATCACATCCCTAAAATAGGTACAGTAAAAATTATGGATAGTGTTATTTAGAAATGACTGTCAATGTGAATACATAAAAATATAGTCGTTGGATCACGCTATCTTTTGGCGTCAAACAGAAACAAAAAATGAACTGGATTTGTAGGTTATTTCTGCAAGATTCTAATAAAATGAATTTTAAAAATAACTTTGCCAACTGAAGATGTGGTTTAAAAGTCAATGCTTAAATGCCAACCAAAATCTAGCACCCTAAACTCTCAAGCAAGGACCACACGTTCTCTATTTTCTGTGTGCAATATCAACAAGGTAGTTGAAGCATTTCAATGACATGCAGAGTCCTGAAAACATTCAGGTTGACAGCTGAGAAGTTATGGCAGACCCATCATTTTGATGTACAGAAATCAGGTGTTTCACATAAAATAAAAAACCCTGCCATCAGTTATGCATAAAAGACAAGTCATAACTAGGGATTTCAGGTACAGAAACAACTATTGATGTGCAGGAAAGTGGAAAGGTCTGCAGCTGATGGACCCTTCTCTACCGTGATATCATGCACCTTAGAATTTTAAAGCTGGAAGGGAACTTGTGAAGGTACAAACTCTTCTTTCAGCAATTAGAGAAACTGGTTATCCAAAGAAACCAAGTGAATTATTTAAATCAGCCGTCTCCAAAGAGATCCAGTTCAAGTTTCCTATGTTCTTTCTATCCATTAGGGAGATTCCCCAAACCCCACCCCCATCACAAAATGGGAAAGGAGGTAGGTAGGAGGGTCGAATTAACTCCCCTTCAGCATACCATAATTCTAAATCACTCACATGCACCAACACTTTGCTATCATATGGGAACCTAAAAAGATGAAAGGTGTCGTCCCTCTCCTCAAGAAGCCTATATTTTAATTGGGAAGTTTATGATCCAGTGGGGGTAAAATACTGTTTTCTTATAGACTAGAATGCTGCTCTCTGTGTCAGCATGGAACACCCTAAGGTAGCAAGTTTCCTGTCACTCCTGGTCCTCTATGACACTGATTCTATTGTCACTCCTGCTTTAATCCTTCTTTATTTTTGTAACTCACTTTTGTTATGACATATTGTAATCAGTACAAAAGAATAAGGTATGATTAATCTTATAGCAAACATCTGTGTTCCCACCATGCATCTTAAGAAACAGAAAATTCTGCAGTTCTTCCTATGTTCCTTCCCACAGGGTTTGGCTATAATTTTTGTCATAGTTACATATACATATACACATATATATATATGTACACATATACAGGTATGTATATATATATATATATACACATATATGCAGCATATCATTATGTTTTATGTATCTTGGACTTTGTAAGTGGTAACGTATTGACTAGTATATTTATCCAACTTTATATTCTCGAGATTCAACCATGTTTGCAGGTGAATTCCAGCTCATTTTCCCTGTTGTACAATATAAAATTGCACTGCATGCAGATGACACATGTATTTGTTCATCTAAGAATAAGCCTTTAAGTAGCTTGGGATTGTTTTATTGTTTTATTGCTTTTAATTTTAGTGTTACAAACAATGGTCACTATTTTACAGATATTATTTCACATACAGGAATATCTTTCGGGCATGTGCAAGATCTTACCACAGTCCTTTCCTAAGTTGTTATGCCCATGTATCCTCCTAGAATCAGTAATTACGAGTTTCCATTTCTCTGCATCCTCACCGCTCTTGGTTTCATCTGACTCAAAATTTTGTCAATCTGCTGACTGTGAATTGTATCACAGTGGCTTTCATTTGCATTTCCTAGTTTACTGATATTGAGCATTTTTATATGTTTATTAAACATTCAGATTTTCTCTTCTGTGAAGTGCAAGTTCATGCCTTTTGCCCATTTTTCTATTTAGTTGTTTTTCTTTTTTTTAATGATTTGTAGCAATGTCATTCTCAAAATCAGTGACTCATTGTATGTGCTGGAAATATCTTCTCCCAGATTATAACTTGCATTTGCAGGTTTTTTACCCTGTCTTTTGAGAAATGGATTGTTTAATTTTAATGCAATTATATTTATCATCTTTTCACTTAGGGTTGGTGACTTTTGTGTCTTGTTTGTAAAATCATTCCCCACAGTGCAGTCATGAGCACAGTGGGCCATCCATTCTTCCAGACCCTAATTTAATTCTAATCCTTATGAAGCCCTGCCAAATGCAACAGTATTCCATGTGACCTCTGTGACTCCACTATTCTCTCTTCCTAAACCTAAATTCCAAGCTGTAACCAACTGCATGTCCACTGTGATGCAATCCTGCACCGTGATGAAATCCCTTCCCACCTTGCTGATCTGGGTCTTTTATCCCCTCGGATTCAGGCCTTCCTTCCCCTGCTTGATCTGTCAGGTAGGGAGTGAGGGCTGACACTTTATCAGCATTTCCCAGGGTCCTGCTGTTTGTCTGTCGGGAGACACTGGCCAGAAAGTAGAGGACCGTCTGCTCCCGCCTCCATCCCATTTCCCCTCACCGCCCCACTCCAACCCCCTGCCCAACCCCTTGTCCTAATGACTCAGCAGCATCTCTGGCAACAGCTGTCTTCCCTCCCCGACAGGTCAAGCTCAAATGGATCCAGTTGCCACCAGCAATTCTGGGTCCTGAGGTTCAGTCACATCCCCACCCTGCTTTGTGCCCCACCCTGACTTCCTTCTGTGATTAATATCCAGGTCACTTCACATCCATTGTTTGGCTTTCGTCTCCTCCCTTATCACTGGAAATTAAGTGGAAATCAGTGGAATTAAGTGAAATCTTCTCACAGTGCTTCCAAGCCCCTTTAGACCTCAGCCCCATTTCCCTCCCCAACTATATCCCCTGCTTCATCCTGCCCTTAGTGTGTGATATAGACAAGCCAAACTTCATTTGCTTCTTATTCTTTTTAAAATCATCCCATGGCTTCTCATCCTGGAAGAGGTCACCACCACCACCACCACCACCACCATCTGCACCAACCTTTGTGTTTCTCATCTTCGTGGGAAAACTCTATCCACTCTTCAAATCTCCGCACACTCCACCGTGAATCCATCTCTACAGCTCAGTCAGAATTAATCAGTTCCTTTTCTTTAAGAACACACAAGTGCTGCTATTCTGCATGGTGTGGGGCAGTTACAGCATTAACACTCAAGCACACTGATGCTTGAGCCAGGTTTTCATTGGTCCAAATCCCAACTCTTCTGCTAAGAGCTATACAGCCTCGGCAAGTCACTCAACCTCCCTGACCTTCAGCTTCGTCTTTACAAAATGCAAAAAATAAAGGTACCTTACTGGGAGGATAGTTGTCAGCGTTTCATGAGCTAATGCATCTAGCATTCAATAAAGGCTACTATTAGTATAACTTCACATTGCCTCCCACTTTTGGCTTAAACGCCTCTGCACATTTGGTGAGTGTGTCCATGGGCTCCTCAAGGGTGAGGACCACAGCCTTCTGTTTGTTTAGCAGCCCTTTATCTGAGCATTGTATTTGCATCTAATACATGTTCTATAAATATTTGTTAAAAGGTACAAATCTGTTCTAACCCCAGCAGAGGGTGGGGCAGGGAGGTTGGACGTTAGGAAGCGTTCTCCTCTTCCCTCACCTTCTACTTGTCACAATCCTTTTGGGGAGTTGACTTTTCTCTTCTTACATATCCAGTCTCTAAGCTCCCCAAAGTTATATCAACAGCAAAAAAAATCAAGCCATATACCCCATTTACCTCTCGGGGGGGAGTAAACAAACAGGAGATTTGCTACATCTGTGAAACCTTCACACAACACAGGATCTACACAAGAACACCATTTACGAAACACACACTGGACTTGGAAACTAAGGGAGGATTTTTTTTTTCCTTTAAATGTTGTCAGCAAGGAATGAGAAACTCAGCAGGAACTCACACCCCTGGTGATTTTCCGGAGTAACGGGGAGAACCAAGCTGAGCCTTTCAAGACAAAAAAGTGATGCATTGGGCAGAGGTGGTGTAAGGGAGGTCACCTGAAAAGCAAGGCAGTGTAAGAGATGCCTGGATGCCCAGCCTCTGGAAGTGTCTCCCCAGACCGGTACACTGGAGAGCAAACTTCTCTCAATACAATACCCCAGATTGTATCATGCTTTACAACTGAGAATTGAGAGGAAGTAGTAACCAAAAAATTTATATGCATAAAATTAGGGATGACTATTCCTATGAATCAAAAATCTATATCCTTAAAATACGTAGGATATAATTCCTAAAGAATCGGAAGCCACAATTACAACAGAGATATGGATTAGTTTGCCAAGGCAACAGAGGTGTTTTAGGCTTAACAACATAGGGGAAGAAATTATCCAAGATACAGTTTACATATCCAGGCATTGCTAGTTCTAAAAGAAAGTCTTGTCATTGCTGAAGCTAAGAGGCGTCTCGGGGCTTTAGTTAGTCCGTGGAGCATGGGGCATCTTCTTTCCAACATACTGTAAGTCATGTGCAGCAAGTACCAAGACAAATAGTTATCTTGCTATTAGCAAGAAAAAGCACAGTGCTGTGCTACTATAAATCTAGCTAAGAGTTAAGAAATTATATGTGAAAAACACCTATGTTCCTTCCCTTAAAGGTTTTGCATAGTAATACTTTGTAGAATAGATGTTGATAAAATTCACTGCAATTAGAAAGAAGAAAACAGAACAGCCAAGCCAGCATAGGACTTATACCAATATTACTGACCAGCGAGTTTCCCAGCATCAGTAAAACTTCTATGGAAAATTAATTTCATGCTTGTCTGCTCTGGTAAAACCCCTTACTGAGTTGTTATAAAAAGAGAAAATTGAGATCAGCTGTGGGAATACCAAAAAGGGTTGATGCAGCTAAAAAGAATTGTCATGTTTACATGTTTTATTGCTTTAGGGTCCACACCCGCCTAGAACCCTTAGTAAGGTTGCTTTTCTGCTAACAGAGTTCAAAATTATTGCCCACGTGAGTCCTCACAAAAATTCTGGAAAGATGCATGTATACCCAGAGCAAGTAAAAACACCAATAATAATATAATGAAATTATTAACCCATTTAAAGAACAGATGGACAGACTTTCTATGTGAGAAACTAGCCAGTCATTGAGAAATCTGCGTAATATTTACTGTACAGAGTTCAAACCTCTGTTCTCTAATATTTGTGTTTGCTATAATTTGTTTCACAAGACAAAGTCTAGGGTACATTCATCTATGTTAGGGAGATCTGTAGCTTTTCAAATTCTGTAGAAAAAATTCAGAGCGGAAACTAAGCATATTATTTTGTTTATCTTAGGAAGCAATTTGCTTCAAGGTGAAATTTCAAAAGATTCACCTTCCAGGTGATTTCACATTTTTTGTTATTATGCATTTGAAAACAGCTTGGGCATGACATACCATACCTTCTGCTCATCTAAATAAGACTGAGGAACAGATGGC
The DNA here is from genome assembly GCF_005190385.1 of Monodon monoceros. Taxonomy (NCBI): domain Eukaryota; kingdom Metazoa; phylum Chordata; class Mammalia; order Artiodactyla; family Monodontidae; genus Monodon; species Monodon monoceros. The sequence continues at coordinate 138,787,157 of NW_021703767.1, forward strand.
TACTGACCTTTATCTCCAATCACGTTCTGCCTGCCGGCATATTATCTTATTTATAAAAATTAATCTTCTTACCTTCCAGTATTTCTCAGATGGGAAGTTGATTCAAGAGCCTATCAGTAATTATCATAAGTATTAACAGCTTGACACACATGCATATAGTCCCATGGATTCCTGTCTAGGAAATCAACTTTCTGGTATTTTTAACAATCAAAAACCACAGTTTTATATCTCCTAGTTGGAGATATAAAAGAATAAGCATATTCACAAAACCAGTGTGTTCACCCTAAAAATGCTCTGGTATATTTATCAGACAAATAGGCAAATCATTCAAATATTGGCACTGAGAAACCAATTTTCAATGGTCTAGGTCATGTAGAAAAATTTAATGGTGGGTAAAAAAAAAGTGCTATCCTCATTCTAAAGCATGTAATTATTAACCAGAAAAGGAAAGCACTGTATACATGAAAGTCCTTTGTGATATATATTTATTTACTATTTCTTTAGCAATTAAGGATACATTTTATGAAAATAACATTGGTGTACTTCACAGGAAATACTTTTAAGAACTTGAAGTTTATGTCTGCATGTCCAGAGGCACACATAAACCTAGGGCGGAGTCAAGGCAAAGATAACGATATGCTTACTCAGTGGGTTACAAATTCTTTTATTACAAATGTATTTTCTCATTTCATCTTCACCTCTTAAGTGGTAAATATTATATTCTGGTAGGTAGCAACTTATAAAACAAAGATATATTCAAAATTTTGTAGCAATAATCTATATACTTCAGAAGACATTTTCGGAGAACTGAAATGTCCAAAATTACCCCAAATTGTACTTTGCATATGAAGACCCAAGCATCATGTGGCGTCTTCAGAGAGAGTAAAAAATAATAGTATAATATTTGAGGGAAATGACTGTTTCAAAATTGTGTGATTGTTTAACAAATTTTGTCAAGTAAGTTTTGTGGTAGGACAATAATCTTTCCCAAATTAACAGTGACTGTTAATATAAATGGCCCCTGGGAAAGGACTTAAATTTTTGTTCTCTCTATGCTGGTATATATTTTATAAAACAATTAAGTCAGGCTATAAGACTAATCTCTTTGAAAACAAAAGAATTAGTGTTATCTATACAACTTTTTGCATAGTTGTTTATGATCTTTTAATGATGCTGGCATCATTATCCTGATATTTTCTACTTGAAAAGAAAGCAAATTTACAGGGTGAACATTACTGTGGAAGTTTAATCTCTTATCAATGTGCCTACAGATTCAATTAGTATGACAATTTACAAATAACATAAAAATGTTACTCACTGTATGGGAATCTGTTGGAAGTTTTCTTTTGATCCCAGAAGTAATTAAAATAGTGCAGAAGATAAGGTCAGCATCTAGAACTCGACCTGCATGAGTTTTCCTGAGAATTGACTACAAACATTCAAATACTCTTTGAAAAAGAAAATTATAATTTTTCACCTATCTTGCCTTATCAATAACTTAAAGCAAAACTCGACAATTTAAGCTGCAATTATAAAAAAAAATGACACTAGTATTTCCCTAAAGTATTAATGAAAAATGAATACTAGCTCATTATTAAAAGTGTACAATGGTACAGTCAAGATAATTATTATCTTTATAAGTAAATTTTGTTTAACTATTTAAAAAAATCCAAAAGGAATGGGTCTTAAGAAATGATGCAACACGTCTATTTAATATCACATGTTTAATGTCCTAAAATACAAAATGCAAATGCATGTAAATAATATATCATAAATGATTATTTTATTTTAAAACTATGATATATAATTTACACTAAACCATTTTAAAGGGATATAATTTATAAATGATAATAACTAATATAACACTCAGTTGTTGATAATCAGTGATGATAAATGACATTACTGAGGATGTACAAAGACAGATAGTAATAAAAACAGGCATTGTAAAATCAATGAATTTTAGCCCTAGAGTTTTGAGACTTCTCAAATTTCCTCCATCAAAATATATCTAAAAGTCTGACATGTACTCCAGCATATCCAAAGGAGCTGAGGCATTAGTTCCAAATTTCTTTCAAGTTACACATTTTGTTTTTAAATCTGATAATATACTTATCTTACTATCATTAATCAGGTAATGTGTCTTTCCCAAAATCTTTGAGTAAAAATGTGCTCCAGAAAGTGTGCCCCTATTAATACTGTGGATTTGTTTAAACTCTGATAGTCACAGCACCCCAAAGTCCTGGCATATGGATATCCCTGAATGAAATCATAGATTTGGTCCAATCTCCACCTAGACCCAGCCAGGTTAAGATGAACCTGACCAAGGTCAGCAGCTACACAATGGTAGCTGTAAGGCAAGAACTCTGCTTCTTGATTCCCTGTCTATTTCTTTTATATCAATTTCTTTGTCCCAACCAACTGGTATCTGTGGCTACAATTCAGGAACTATGGATTCTACTTCCGGTTTTACATGGAAACCTATTATATCACAGCTTGCTATTAAATAAATCCAGATATTATATAAGTTAAAATTAATCCCACCAATATCCTTCCGATAAAGAACAAAAAAAAATGCATAAGCAGAGAAATCATATTTATCCTAAACAGTTACCTAGTGCCTTGAAACTGCTGGGATGGTTCTAAATCTAAAAAATAAACAATAGGAAAGGGAAGGATTCATTTCCTTGGTTCTCACCCTGACTCTATGAGGTCATTATTATTAACATCCCCATTTTTGCAAGTGGGGAGAATTGAGACTGTGAAGATTTAAATAAAAGCATGTACAAGTTAAGAATCAGAAAGTGGTAGATACGGGATCTGAATTCAAGACTGCAGAGAGTGTACTCTTAATCACCATGCTCTATTTCTTGCAAAACAAAGATGGTTGCTAAAAACATAAAGATGACCCCATTATATACCATGAGTGAGTCGTTTACCAACTAGAAATTATGGAAGGTTCAGAACCATTGCCACTGGCCATCACAAGGTGGTCGGCATGAAAACTCAGATACTTGGGAGACTGAGAAGAGGAAGGGAAAAAAAGAAAGGCAAACACAGGATGGGAGAAGTGAGAGAGATAGACTGAAACAGTGGCAGGCCTAGAAGCAGCAGAGATGGTAGGTAAACATTCAGAAGTCTCGGAGAGAGTGAGCATGGAGGGGAGGTTAGAAGCAGCTTGAGGCCATGAGCAACAGACCCTGCAGCAAGAGAAATAGGGAGTGAAAATTCAGAAATAGACAAATATTTCTGCAGGGAAGTGATCCATGATAGGGAGGCAGGGAACGTGTAGATTTCTGGGCAGTAGGATGAGGGGAGGGAGGGAGTGTAGATGTAACACTGCACCTCGTTTACATAAAAGCAATAGTGATGCTTGGAACTGTGGTTCCAGAGCCTGCAGGGTGGCAGGTGTGGGTTGTATCCTACCAGAAGACATACTGGAAAAAGCATAGAAAATTGACCCCCACAAAATGCATGAATTTGTGATTTTAATTAGAATGACTTGTAATTTTATAATTAGAAATCTCCCTAAAAAATCTAGGTTTACAGTGGCTTTTTTTTTTTTAATCATAATTTTGGGCAACCCCGGGCCTCTTTAGCTTCCTTAAATACACACTATTCCTAGGTCAACACCAATGCCAGTGTAATCTTCTAAATATATATATTCTTTGTCACCCTTTTACCTGAAATCTTTGAAAATCCAAATTCTAGTGAGATGCAAGAAACCTTTGGTGGCCTGGCACCACTGACTTCTCTACTGTTACTTCTGTCTACTTTTCCGTATGCATCTCCACGAAAAGGAATTCCTTATAGAGCCTTGAAAGCACAGTGCACTTGCTGCCTGCACACTTTTATGCAGGATGCTCCTCGCGTCTTGAACACTTTGGGCCGAACTAACTACTTCACATCCTTCAAGCTCAGAAATCACCTTCCCCAGGAATCCCTCCATTACCCAGGTCTTGTGCTTTTCTATGTCATGGCACTCACATCACCTACAATTATCACCTGTCTGATCATTTTGTCCAAATCTTTATCTCCAACCCAAATTGCTTATTTGTTTACCACTGATGTCCTAGATCCATATTTGTAACTTCTATGTTCATAGTTCCAACTTGTCTACTTGAATGTGCCTTGGCCATATACAAGCCTGAACTCCTCTGGTCCCCAAGTATCTCCCCAGGAGCTGAACCAGCTCCTCCCCAGCTATTCCCTAGTCTAATAAATGTCTCAGATGCTCAAGTGAGAAAAACTGGGGGGTCATCCTTGATGCCTTCCATGGCAACCATGAAAATGCACTCACAGAACACCAACTACAGGTGATGTTACAGGGCTACAGGTGATGCACTTTGAAATCCATCCCCACGTTTGTACTGAGCCCATGATTCCCAAGAGCTAGTGATGGTGTGCGTCAGGGGTGCCATGGTAGAACATTCCTGAAGATGAGAGACTCTTCAGATGGCCACCTTTAGCTTGAGTACTCCCCAACAACTTTTCAGAAGCGTTGCTAGACTATTGGGTAATCTAAGACACCTAACTTTCTCTCTCCTTCACTTGCGGTCAGATTGCATCAAGATCTGCTGGCTCTCCCACCCTTATCCAGCTCCATCCCTATCTTCTCTTTCATAAGTACTTCCTCTAATAAAATTCTTTCAGATTCAATCCCATGCTTGCTACTGCTCTTGGAATATCTGGCCTAATGCACTATCTTCTCCCTCTTCTCTAAGTCTAGTTTATCCTTTTTTCCTAAACATGCCCTGAATTTATTCTCATTGCCATTAATATGTTAGACCAGGCTAGTAGCAGCTTTTGTCTAATTTTTCTTTTTTTAATGTAACAGCTTTTTTGAGATATAATTAACACACAATACTAATCAGTCATTTAAAGTGTACAATTCAATGATTTTTTAGTATATTCACAGGACTGTGCTACTATCACCACAATCAATTTTAGAACATTTTCTTCATTCCCAAAAGAAACCCTGTGTTTGGTGAGCAGTCACTCCCCATTTCCTCCTAATACAGTCAGCCCCAGGCAACCCCTAATCTACTTTCTATTTCCATAGATTTGCCTATTCTAGACATTTCATGTAAATGGAATCATATGATAGGTGGTCTTTTGTGATTAATTACTTTCACTTTGCATGATGTTTTCAGGGATCACATATCTTGTAGCACCAATACTACTACAATACTCTTTTTTTTTTTAATGCCGAATAATTTTTCATTATATAGATATGGTACATTTTATTTACCCATCCATAAATTGCTGGAAATTTGGGTTAGTTCCACTTGGGGGCTATTATGAATAATGCTGCTATGAATATTCACATTTAACTTGTTATGTAGACATATCTTTTCATTTCTCTTGAATGTATACCTAGACGTTGAATTGGTATGTCACATGGCAACGCTTTGCTTAAACTTTTGAGGAAATGTTTTCTGTAGTGGCTGCACAATGTTACATTCGTACCAGCAGTGTATAACGGTTCCAATTTCCACGTATACTCACCAACAGTTATGATTGCAGGTCTTTTTGACTAAATCTATCCTTGTGGATATAAACTGGTATCTCATGATTTTGATTTGCATTTTCTTGGTGGATAATGACATTGAGCATCTTTTCATGTGCTCGTTGGCTAATTTTGTGTCTTTGGAGAAATGTCTAATGACAAGACCCTTTCCCATTTTTAATAGGGTTTTTGTCTTTATATTATTTATCAGTTTCCTAGATATGTCACTTATCAGATATATGATTTGCAATACTTTCATTCTATTGACTGTCTTTTCATTTTCTTGGTGGCGTCTTTTATTTTTAAATAAATTTATTTATTTTATTTATGTATTTTTGGCTGTGTTGGGTCTTTGTTGCTGTTTGCGAGCTTTCTCTAGTTGCGGCGAGTGGGGTCTACTCTTCATTGAGGTGCGTGGGCTTCTCATTGCAGTGGCTTCTCTTGTTGCGGAACACGGGCTCTAGGTGCGCGGGCTTCAGTAGTTGTGGCACGTGGGCTCAGTAGTTGTGGCTTGCGGGCTTTAGAGCGCAGGCTCAGGAGTTGTGGCGCACGGCCTTAGTTACTTCGTGGCATGTGGGATCTTCCAGGACCAGGGCTCAAACCCCTGTCCCCTGCATTGGCAGGAAGATTCGTAACCACTGTGCCACCAGGGAGGCCCTTGGTGGGGACTTTTGAGGCACAAAAGTTTTAAATTTTGATAAAGTCCAATTTAGCTATCTTTATCTTTGTTGTTTGTGTTTTTGTCGCCATATTAAGAAACCACAGCTAATCCCAGGTTAAAAAGATTTAAACCTATGTTTCCTTCTAAGAGTTTTAGCTCTTACGTTTAGTTCTTATTTTAAGTTAATGTTTGTATATGGTGGTAGGAAGGTATCCAGCTTCATTCATCTGCATGTGAATATCCAGTAGCCTTGGCACCATTTGTTGAAAGGACTATTTTAGGCCCCATTGAATTGTCTTGGCATCCTTGTCAAAAATCAATAGATCATAAATGTGATGGTTTATTTTGGGGCTTTCCATACTATTCTATTAATTTACATGTCCATCCTTATGCTAGTTCCACACTGTCTTGATTACTGTCGGGTATTAGGTTTTGAAATCAGAAAATGTGAGTTCTCCAAATCTGTTCTTTAAGAATGAAGGTTGTTTTGACTATTCTGTGTCCCTTGAATTTCTATATGAATTTTAGTATCAGCTTCAATTTATGCAAAGAAACTAGGTCAGATTTTAATAAGAACTGTATTGAACCTGTAAATTAATTTGAGAGGTTCTGCCATCTTAATTATACTAAGTCTTCCAATCTGTAAATATGTGAGGTTTTTCCATTTATTTAGGCCTTTTTGAATTTCTTTCAGCAGTATTTTATAGTGGGATAGTTTACACTTTTTTAGTTAAATTTACTCCTAAGTATTTTTTTGCTGCTGCTGTTAATGGAATTGTTTTCTTAATTTCATTTTGAATTGCCCATTCCAAGGCATAGAAATACACTTAATTTTTGTATAATGATCTTACATCCTCTAACCTTGCTGAACTCATTTATTAGTTCTAATAAATTTTTAGTAGATTTGGCCTAGATTTGTGGCAATAGCCTTTAATTTTGGGCTTCTGTCCAATCCACTATTCAATGTATCCAGAGATCTTTTAAAATATGTGTCTGAACTTATAGTCCCCCATTTAGAAGTCCTCAGTCGCTCTCCACTGACCTTAGGATAAAATCAAAATTTCTCAATATGATGTACCAGGTTTGGATTCTGTTCATAGTTTTTATGCCCTAGCTTCTCTCTATCTTCTGGGCTTACCCGTCTTTCGCTTCCTTGCACTCAATGCACCAGCCATACTGATTGTGTTTCAGAACCACAAACACACCACACTCTCTCTTCCCCCTAGGACTTCCCTCTATCTAGAGCACTGGGTTTTTTTCTTCCTCTTCACCTGCTATATTCTCCTGTTTTTCACTCTGCTGAAATATCGTTTTCACTAACCATTTATTAACCTTGAAAATAAGAAATCCTGTTTCTATCACATCACACATCTCTTACTAAAGAAAGACCTTATTTTTCCTAATTTTTCTTTGTGTGAGTACCTGTCTTCCATGGAAAAATTTTATCTCCATTGATCAATATTATTCTACTTTTATCATCAAATTATTCAACATATACAGTAGATATATGGGTGAATAAGACATTTGTAGGTTTTACACCCACAGAGTTTATTATCTCAATATGTAAACAATTTCAGCAATCGAAAAATGATTGCAGAATTTAATTAAACTTACAGAGAAAAGGTTACTGCAAGTTATTAGAATTGAAAACAAACTTTTTTCTCTGTTTGGTTCGCTGCTATATATTAATGGATATTAATATCCATTAACTGCACTAAAGACAGTCTTGTCATATAGCAGGAGAGCAATAAATATTTATCGATTAAATAATATGGAACTCAGAAAGGAACAAAAAACTGAGAAGGAGACTAAGGAGATATTATGAGAAACAACAACACGGAAACCTAAAGAGAGGAGAAGAGCAAAACCCTATTAGGGAATGTGCCATTTAGACTGAGAACTAAATGCCATTTAAAAAGTGAAAGATACGGGTTTCCCTGGTGGCTCAGTGGTTGAGAGTCCGCCTGCCGATGCAGGGGACACAGGTTCGTGCCCCGGTCCGGGAGGGTCCCACATGCCGCGGAGCGGCTGGGCCCGTGAGCCATGGCCGCTGAACCTGCGCGTCCGGAGCCTGTGCTCCGCAACGGGAGAGGCCACAACAGTGAGAGGCCCGCGTACCGCAAAAACAAAAACAAAAACAAAAACAAAAAAAATAAAAAGTAAAGTATAAGTTGGGAGCTTGAGATTAACATACACACTACTACATTTAAAATAGATAAACAACAAGGACCTACTGTACAGCAAAGGGAACTTTGCTCACTAATCTGTAATAACCTAAATGGGAAAAGAATTTGAAAAAGAATAGATACAAGTACATGTATAACTGAATCACTTTGCTGTGCACTTGAAACTAATACAACATTGTAAATCAACTATAGTCAATATAAAATAAAACTTTTTAAAGAATTAAAAAAAAGTGAAGGAAAGAGCATTCTAACCAAAGAAAGTAGCCATTTGCAAAATTGCTGGTAGATGATGGATGGACAGATGGATGGATGGATACAAAGGGAGAAGGATAGATAATAGATAAAGAAATATTCTCTGCCTTTATCAGGAATGACTCACAAATGACTAGTCTTTAATTTCTAAATTTGGAGAAGGGCTTTAGAAACTACATAAGCAAAGTTAGACTTGTAGAGGATACCACTGTGCTCCTACCCCATCCCCATAGTTGAATGTAAAATGAGGTGTATTAACCAAATTGATCTTTTTCTCCTCTGGCCTATAGTCCAACAGTGATTCTCAGTGTCAGGTCTAGCCCACACCCACCCACTCCTTGGGGATTCCATGTCCTGAACCAGCTGTCATTTGCCCATGTGAGGTCAGTACCTGGGTCCTCTGCTACCAGGTAATATCTAATCATGTCTTTTTTGACCTCAGCCAAGTTCTAACTCACCACATCCTTTGGACACTGTATATAAGCACCACCTGGGAGCCTGTTAAAAATGCAGATTCCCAGTATTTGCATTTTAAGAGAATTTCTCAGATGATGTGTATGCACATTCAAGTTCAAGAAGCATTGTTTTAACTAGTCTACTCCTCCAAATTCTTTCACTTGCTTTCAGCATCCTAATTCTTTCCACTGGCACATTTATGCAACTACCAAAGTGACTCATATGGAATCTTTCTGAGTTTTGGCTTTCCAGTGGATAATTTCTCTTTTTGTTTCATTAAAAAAAAAAATGGTTGGTAAGGCTTGGGGAAGAGGAAGGAATTAATTCTAGGGTGTTGCTACAGCAAAGAAGCCCACTGTTTTGATGAAAGCTTAGACAACCTATGTTGGTCTGGTTAGCAGTATGATCCATACCTACAGCAAATGAGGAAGGATCTTGATAAAATTCAAAGGAAGTGGGGCCAGTATAAAGCCTTCTTAATCTCTGTAATAGAACCAATTTAAGTACTACTTCAAGGTCTTTGGCCCATTCTAAGTTCATATGATTGCTAAGAGGATCATCCTTTATTAGAGCAGAACCTTCAAATGTCTGTCCATCACATCACCACTGTATTTGCCATCCAGCCTTCCCTTAGAAAGAAGGTATTTGATAGACTTGTGGGATTCTAGATAATCTCTCTACTAAAAGCATCTGCTGTCATTAAGTTTTATTTATTGATTGATTTTTTAAATTTAATTTTATTTTTTTATACAGCAGATTCTTATTAGTCATCAATTTTATACACATCAGTGTATACATGTCAATCCCAATCGCCCAATTCATCACACCGCGGCTGTTCACTGTTCATCACACCACCACCGCCACCCCACCGCGGCTTTTCCCCCTTGGTATCCATACGTTCTCTACATCTGTGTCTCAATTTCTGCCCTGCAAACCGGTACATCTGCACCATTTTTCTAGGTTCCACATATATGCATTAATATATGATATTTGTTTTTCTCTTTCTGGCTTACTTCACTCTGTATGACAGTCTCTAGATCCATCCACGTCTCAACAAATGACCCAATGTCGTTCCTTTTTATGGCTGAGTAATATTCCATTGTATATATGTACAACATCTTCTTTATCCATTCGTCTGTCGATGGGCATTTAGGCTGCTTCCATGACCGGGCAATTGTAAATAGTGCTGCAATGAACACTGGGGTGCATGTGTCTTTTTGAATTATGGTTTTCTCAGGTTATATGTCCACTAGTGGGGTTTCTGGGTCATATGGTAATTCTATTTTTAGTTTGTTAATGAAGCTCCATACTCTTCTCCATAGTGGCTGTATCAATTTACATTCCCACCAACAGTGCAAGAGAGTTCCCTTTCCTCCACACCCTCTCCAGCCTTTGTTGTTTGTAGATTTTCTGATGATGCCCATTCTCACTGGTGTGAGGTGATACCTCATTGTAGTTTTGATTTGCATTTCTCTAATAATTAGTGATGTTGAGCAGCTTTTCATGTGCTTCTTGGCCATCTGTATGTCTTCTTTGGAGAAATGTCTATTTAGGTCTTCTGCCCACTTTTGGACTGGGTTGTTTGTTTTTTTAATATTGAGCTGCATGAGCTGTTTATATATTTTGGAGATTAATCCTTTGTCCATTGATTTGTTTGCAAATATTTTCTCCCATTCTGAGGGTTGTCTTTTCCTCTTGTTTAAGGTTTCCTTTGCTGTGCAAAAGCTTTGAAGTTTCAATAGGTCCCATTTGTTTATTTTTGTTTTTATTTCCATTACTCTAGGAGGTGGATCAAAAAAGATCTTGCTGTGATTTATGTCAAAGAGTGTTCTTCCTATGCTTGCCTCTAAGAGTTTTATAGTGTCTGGTCTTACATTTAGGCCACTAATCCATTTTGAGATTATTTTTGTATATGGTGTTAGGGACTGTTCTAATTTCATTCTTTTACATGTAGCTGTTCAGTTTTCCCAGCACCACTTATTGAAGAGGCTGTCTTTTCTCCATTGTATATTCTTGCCTCCTTTGTCATAGATTAGTTGACCATAGGTGCGTGGGTTTGTCTCTGGGCTTTCTATCTTGTTCCATTGATCTATGTTTCTGTTTTTGTGCCAGTACCATATTGTCTTGATTACTGTAGCTTTGTAGTATAGTCTGAAATCAGGGAGTCTGATTCCTCCAGCTCCGTTTTTCTCCCTCAAGACTGCTTTGGCTATTTGGGGTCTTTTGTGTCGCCATACAAATTTTAAGATTTTTTGTTCTAGTTCTGTAAAAAATACCATTGGTAATTTGACAGGGATTGCATTGACTCTGTAGATTGCTTAGGGTAGTATAGTCATTTTCACAATATTGATTCTTCCAATCCAAGAACATGGTATATCTCTCCATCTGTTGGTATAATCTTTAATTTCTTTCATCAGTGTCTTATACTTTTCTGCATACAGGTCTTTCGTCTCTCTAGGTAGGTTTATTCCTAGGTATTTTATTCTTTTTGTTGCAGTGGTGAATGGGATTGTTTCCTTAATTTCTCTTTCTGATATTTCATTGTTAGTGTATAGGAATGCAAGAGATTTCTGTGCATTAATTTTGTATTCTGCAACTTTACCAAATTCATTGATTAGCTCTAGTAGTTTTCTGGTGGCATCTTTAGGGTTTATCTGTGTATAGTGTCATGTCATCTGCAAACAGTGACAGTTTTACTTCTTCTTTTCCAATTTGTATTCCTTTTATTTCTTCTTCTTCTCTGATTGCTGTGGCTAGGACTTCCAAAACTATGTTGAATAATAGTGGTGAGAGTGGACATCCTTGTCTTGTTCTTGACCTTAGAGGAAATGCTTTCAGTTTTTCGCCATTGAGAATGATGTTTGCTGTGGGTTTATCATATATGGCCTTTATTATGTTGAGGTAGTTTCCCTCTTTCCCCACTTTCTGGAGAGTTTTTTTTATCATAAATGGGTGTTGAATTTTGTCAAAAGCTTTTTCTGCATCTATTAAGATGATCATATGGGTTTTATTTTACAATTTGTTAAGATGGTGTATCACATTGATTGATTTGCGTATATTGAAGAATCCTTGCATCCCTGGGATAAATCACACTTGATCGTGGTGTACAATCCTTTTAATGTGTTGTTGGATTCTGTTTGCTAGTATTTGTTGAGGATTTTTGCATCTATATTCATCAGTGATATTGGTCTGTAATTTTCTTTTTTTTTTTTTTTGCGGTACGCAGGCCTCTTACTATTGTGGCCTGTCCCGTTGTGGAGCACAGGCTCCGGACGCGCAGGCTTAGCGGCCATGGCTCATGGGCCCAGCCGCTCCATGGCATGTGGGATCTTCCTGGACCAGGGCACAAACCCGTGTCCCCTGCATCGGCAGGCGGACTCCCAACCACTGCGCCACCACTGATGTCCCCCTCTTTTTCTTGATGAGTCTGGCTAATGGTTTATCAATTTTGTTTATCTTCTCAAAGAACCAGCTTTTAGTTTTATTGATCTTTGCTATTGTTTTCTTTGTTTCTATTTCATTTATTTCTGCTCTGATCTTTATGATTTCTTTCCTCTGCTAACTTTGGGTTTTGTTTGTTCTTCTTTCTCTAGTTCCATTAGGTGTAACGTTAGATTTTTTATTTGAGACTTTCCTTGTTTCTTGAGGTAGGCTTGTATAGCTATAAACTTCCCTCTTAGGACTGCTTTTGCTGCATCCCATAGGTTTTGGAGCGTCATGTTTTCATTGTCACTTGTCTCTAGGTAGTTTTTGATTTCCTCTTTGATTTCTTCAGTGATCTCTTGGTTATTTAGTAACGTATTATTTAGCCTCCATGTATTTGTGTTTTTTACGTTTTTCCCCTGTAATTGATTTCTAACCTAATAGTGTTGTGGTCAGAAAAGATGCTTGATATGATTTCAGTTTTCTTAAATTTACTGAGGCTTGATTTGTGACCCAAGATGTGATCTATCCTGGAGAATGTTCCGTGCATACTTGAGAAGAAAGTGTAATCTGCTGTTTTTGGATGGAATGTCCTATAAATATCAATTAAATCTATCTGGTTTATTGTCTTATTTAAAGCTTCTGTTTCCTTATTTATATTTATTTTAGATGATCTGTCCATTGGTGTAAGTGAGCTGTTAAAGTCCCCCACTATTATTGTGTTACTGTCGATTTCCTGTTTTATAGCTGTTAGCAGTTGCCTTAAGTATTGAGGTGCTCCTATGTTGGGTGCATATATATTTATAATTGTTATATCTTCTTCTTGGATTGATCCCTTGATCATTATGTAGTGTCCTTCCTTGTCTTTTGTAACATTCTTTATTTTAAAGTCTATTTTATCTGATATGAGTATTGCTACTCCAGCTTTCTTTTGGTTTCCATTTGCATGGAATATCTTTTTCCATCCTCTCACTTTCAGTCTGTATGTGTCTCTGGGTCTGAAGTGGGTGTCTTGTAGACAGCATATATATGGGTCTTGTTTTAGTATCCATTCAGCAAGCCTGTGTCTTTTGGTTGGAGCATTTAATCCATTCACGTTGAAGGTAATTATCGATATGTATGTTCCTATGACCATTTTCTTAATTGTTTTGGGTTTGTTTTTGTAGGTCCTTTTCTTCTCTTGTGTTTCCCACTTAGAGAAGTTCCTTTAGCATTTGTTGTAGAGCTGCTTTTATGGTGCTGAATTCTCTTAGCTTTTGCTTGTCTGCAAAGCTTTTGATGTCTCCATCGAATCTGAATGAGATCCTTGCCAGGTAGAATAATCTTGGTTGTAGGTTCTTCCCTTTCATCACCTTAAGTATATCATGCCACTCCCTTCTGGCTTGTAGAGTTTCTGCTGAGAAATCAGCTGTTAGCCTTATGGGAGTTCCCTTGTATGTTATTTGTCGTTTTTCCCTTGCTGCTTTCAATAATTTTTCTTTGTCTTTAATTTTTGCCAGTTTGATTACTATGTGTCTCAACGTGTTTCTCCTTGGGTTTATCCTGTATGGTACTCTCTGCACTTCCTGGACTTGGGTGGCTATTTCCTTTCCCATGTTAGGGAAGTTTTCGATTATAATCTCTTCAAATATTTTCTCTGGTCCTTTCTCTCTCTCTTCTCCTTCTGGAACTGCTATAATGTGAATGTTGTTGCATTTAATGTTGTCCCAGAGGTCTCTTAGGCTGTCTTCATTTCTCTTCATTCTTTTTTCTTAATTCTGTTCCACAGCAGTGAATTCCACCATTCTGTCTTCCAGGTCATTTATCCGTTCTTCTGCCTCAGTTATTCTGCTATTGATTCCTTCTAATGTACTTTTCATTTCAGTTATTGTATTGTTCCTCTCTGTTTTTTTGTTCTTTAATTCTTCTAGGTCTTTGTTAAACATTTCTTGCATCTTCTTGATCTTTGCCTCCATTCTTTTTCCAAGGTCCTGGACCATCTTCACTATCATTATTCTGAATTCTTTTTCTGGAAGGTTGCCTATCTCCACTTCATTTAGTTGTTTTTCTGGGATTTTATATTGTTCCTTCATCTGGTAGATAGCCCTCTGCCTTTTCATCTTGTCTGTCTTTCTGTGAATGTGGTTTTTGTTCCACAGGCTGCAGGATCATAGTTCTTCTTGCTTCTGCTGTCTGCCCTCTGGTGGATGAGGCTATCTTAAGAGGCTTGTGCAAGTTTCCTGATGGGAGGGACTGGTGGTGGGTAGAGCTGACTGTTGCTCTGTTGGGCAGAGCTCAGTAAAACTTTAATCCGTTTGACTGCTGATGGGTAGGGCTGGGTACCCTCCCTGTTGCTTGTTTGGCCTGAGGCAACCCAACACTGGAGCCTACCTGGGCTCTTTGTTGTGGCTAATGGCATACTGTGGGAGGGCTCAGGCCAAGGAGTACTTCCCCGAACTTCTGCTGCCAGTGTCCTTGTCCCCACAGTGAGCCCCAGCCACCCCCGTCTCTGCAGGAGACCCTCCAACACTAGCAGGGAGGTCTGGTTCAGTCTCCCCTGGGGTCACTGCTCCTTCCCCTCTGTCCCGACGCGCACACTACTTTGTGTGTGCCCTCCAAGAGTGGAGTCTCTGTTTCCCCTAGTCCTGTCGAAGTCCTGCAATCAAATCCCACCAAGCTTCAAAGTCTGATTCTCTAGGAATTCCTCCTCCCGTTGCCAGACCCCCAGGTTGGGAAGCCTGACGTGGGGCTCAGAACCTTCACTCCAGTGGGTGGATTTCTGTGGTATCAGTGTTCTCCAGTCTGTGAGTCACCCACCCAGCAGTTATGGGATTTGATGTTACTGTGATTGCGCCCCTCCTACTGTCTCATTGTGGCTTCTCCTTTGTCTTTGGATGTGGGGTATCTTTTGTGGTGAGTTCCAGTGTCTTCCTGTGGATGATTGTCCAGCAGCTAGTTGTGATTCTGGTGCTCTCACAGGAAGGAGTGAGAGCACATCCTTCTACTCCACCATCTTGGTTCCCATCCAGGCTTTGGTCTAGGATTATTCAAGGATTTCTCAGCCTGTGGGTGCAGCGCCGGGGAAGAGGGAGGCCGACACTAACCAGGTCGTGGTGCGGAGCCCGGAGCCAGGCAGGGAACGCACTCAAGACCTGCGCCCGGGAGTGACCTCTGCTGTCAGTAAGTTTTAAATGCCACGAGAAAAACCCATAACCTGCTATGAACATAGATGCTTATAGTAAAGAGTCAGGCCAGCAAGAACTGGTATCAGGACTGCCGTTGTAGCCTCCTGGGCTCATCCATCAAACTAGGAGCCCTTAACGATTCAGGGGCCATTTAGCGAAATGAAAGGTCAGATGACTCACAGACACTTGATTCATTTCTCAATCACACATTATCTCTGAACACTGAGAACTCAAGCACAACCCTGTTGCAAAGCTGAAAAAAAGAAGACAGGATAGATTTTAGAAGCTCCATTTTTGCAGAATATTCTTTAGCCACCTCCCAATTCCTTCCTTTTGACCTTATCACCACATACATAATAAAGTGGGAGGAAGTAATTTTTTTTGTTATTTGTCTTACTCAGGGGCTTTATCCTGTCCTTTGATTTCCATAGTTTACACCACCAAAGAGTCATAGCCAGAATCCTCATCACGTCAGGTGATAAATCCGAAGTCCTAAGTTGCATAGATGGTATCATATGTACCAGCTTGTGCGGGCACACATCTTTTGCCTTCCCCAGTCACATCCTTGCTCATAGCACACCAAAGCTGGTCCTATGTAGCCTTTGAAGGGGAACTTTGTATGTGGAAAATCATCTTTACAAGCACTATGCTTAATTTTTCTTAAAATTATAAATACAATTTTTTCCTTAAATCCCCTAAATGCAGATTACAGATGTTCCCATTTTACTCATAAATCCAGTAATTTGGAAATTTAAATTAAAAATACTCATTTTTACTTTATCTTTGATTAGTTTATAAAGCTGACAGTTTTGTGTTCCCTAAACATTTGTAACCAATATCATATTTAGTTGATTGAATTCCTTTAAATAACTTAATGTTAATCATAATTTTCCTAAGCAAGTCAAACACCTACAGTTTAAGTCATGGTTTTCCTAAGGGATGACAAACACCTTAAGAAGGAGGAAAAAAAATCAATGCAGATTATGAAATGTTTACACAAATTATTAACATAGTTGTAATTGAATCAAATTAGGTCGGGCTCATTTATTCATCATCTCTATACTGACTTTCATACTTTTACTGGGTTTGTTAAGTCACGTAATACTCATGGAGAGTAGAACTAACAGTATCAATTTCAGCCTTGTCTAATCAGCAGAAAATTTAAGACTAGGATACATTTAAAATTTTTAGCTATAAATCAGAGAGCTGTAACTGGGACCCAGAACACTTTCCTGGATAATTTGAGTAGAATTGGCATATGAGGGCTAGCGCCCTTATAACTGGTTTATCCAAGTCCATTTTTGTTTGTTTGTTTATTTTCCCTCCAAATAACACATCATACCTCCCCTGGATGTTCTTAGGTTTTTATCTTACATAATTATTAGTGTGCCTTTAATGATAATTTTTACAACTTTATCCTTCAACCTCTATCACCACTTAATGTGACTTAGTCTGACTTCCCAAGCCTTTGGTACTACAAACTTGTGTTACAACACTTTACATCTGGTAGGGACCACAGCTGCCCATCAACCATCCATTACTCCCGTCCTCATTTCTAACAGAGCCTGATTTCCTTCAGGAATTCATTCTACATAATCAGAGGAATCTGCCCCATCCTTAGATTCAAGGGTGTTTCCTAATGAGTCCAAGTCAAGCAGAGCAAAAACACCTAGAGGCTCTTGCTGGCCACTTGGAAGCAAGCATGGGACTAACACGGTCCCAGGCAGATTGAAGAGCAGGAATGACCCTTATTTTCTGCTGGGAGCCATCTTGTGCTCACTTAGGATCAGGAGACAGCCAGCCTTGCAGGGAGGCCAACACCGTGCATGGCCTAATGACACGGAGGGGATAGGGGGCCTTGGCGACATGGGTGTTGGAGCTTCCTCTACCTCTGGATGTGAGACAGTTTTTTTTTTTTTTTGATAATGAGTTGCAAAGGAAAGCTATGGAATTCTGCAAAGAAATTTTAACTTCAGATATTTAGCAAAACTTGAACGTAGCATCACACAGTTCAAGTTGCTGAATATAAAGCTTTTCTTGATAACTTATTGGAAATTTGTGGCTGCCTTCCCTTTATAGTGTCTCATATTATTTGTCCATTTTGAGTCATATTAAGGACTCAGAGCTGTGAGGAATTATTGTTTTCTTTATCATGCTCAAAATGTAGAATCATCTGTAGGATCCATTTTAACCGGACTGCATCATCATTTTAACAATATCCTCCCCACTTTAAAAAACAAAATAGCATTTCTCTCGGGAAACAAGAAGGTTCTGGATCATCCTGAATCTCCTGTCACAAGGAGCTCTAGTTCCTTTTTGTTAAAGGACAGTGTTAGAGACCAAAATCTGAATACAAGTAAGTTGTTCAACGTGATTAATGGTAGTTTTTTAAAAAGCAGCACCTCTTGTAAGCCCATTTAGTGATATGGCTAGCAAATATTTTTAAAGGTGAAAAATTCATATTGACCTTTCTGATATAACCCTTAAAAAACTGAATCCTTTTAAAAACTTTACTCCAAAATACAAATGTTTACAACACATTTACTTGGATTCTCTTTAACCCCTCACTCAAATTGTGCACAGAATCCTCTATCTTTTAGAACACTTATCTGTCCCGTGAGACATCAGTGTGTATAGCTACTTTAATAACAGATATTCTAAAGTGATTATCTGCAGGCGAAAGTAAGAATAGAAAGTTTATTTTCTAAGAAAGTGCCTTTTAACTTTAGAAAATATCAAAGAATGGGAAAGAGCGTAGATGCAAGCTTTTTGGCTATGTGAGTTCATCCCAGTTTTCCCGTTGTGTTTGAATATAAAGACCTCCTTGTGATTAATATTAGGGCTCTGGACCCACAATTCTCATCTTAACTTACTGGTACTCAATCACATCATCTGTGTAAACCCTGAAATTTAGGGGATCCATGATAAACTTCAGGCTCATCTTGCATGTGGAATTGACAATGCAGCATTCTAGTGATGCATCTTGACTGAAATAAATAAAATGTGTCCTATGTTCCATAGCAAGCACCAAGCAGTAAGGCTGTGTCTTTATATGCCAAGCAGATTTTTAAAGTAGCTTAATATGCTTGAGAACCAGTCATACGTGGGTTCAGATCCCCACTCCGCTAACACTTAGCTGTGTAAGTTTAAGAGACTTAAGTCTCTGGATATCCTTTTTCATGTCTAAGTAAGCAGGGTAATAGTGCTTGGTATCATGGCTGGAGCAAACCAAAGGTATGGAACAAATGTAAGTTATCTGTCTGAAAATGATAGGAAAAAATGGATGTTTCTCAAGGGAGCATTTATCATACGGCCATAGCCATACTCTATGGACATTGAGTATGGACGCTGGACATTGAGTATGGACACATCCATAGCATATCCAGACATTGCCAAATAAAAATTATTTTCTTCAAGTTGTACCTGATTTGGATATTGAAAAGAGTGTCAAGGAAGATTAGCACACGTGTGTGTATTTGGCATAATGGACGAAAGTAATCTAAAATAATAGTCAAGAATTCATTCTGAATTTTACCAGTATTAAAAGCAAAAAATGAGGAATTCTGAGATGCCCCTTAATATCTGTATTAGTTATCAATTGCTGCATAACAAATTATCCCAACATTCAGTCAGCTTCTATGGGTGGTAAATCCAGGTATGATTATTTTAGAACTCCAAAACACCACTTGGAATACACATTTAGAATATGGCAAAACTCCATATGTCTCATAAATGTCAGTGTTAATGGCATTGTGTGTCCTTACAAAGTGGATGAATATAAGGAGAGTGAGGGTTTGCACTTGGACTCAGTTTACATTGGACACAGGATACTAATTAATCATCATGGACCATGGGACCTGCCTCCATGACTACTGTCCTAATGCTCACTGCTCTATACTCCAGACAGCAGACACTTCCCAAGGCTGGGAGGATAGACAGATGGACTGCCTCACTGCCATTGGTATTTCCTAAAAAAGTATCAGTTTCAGGCAAAAGCTCCCTAGGCCGTACACATTCTTAGGCTTACAAAAGTATACTAGAGCGAAAAGTGAATAACTTATTTTTAGGAAGTAACTTTAAAAGGAACCTTGTCTTTTTCTTTCCCACTTCTTGTGATATGTACATTACCCTCAGGCTTCAATGTGGAAGAATTTTGTACAACTTAAAAGCTACCCATACATGTCCTTCTTTAATGAAAGAAGGGATAAATTTGAGTAAAAATTTTCACTAAGGAATTCACCGTTGGTATGGATTTAGATTTTTTGATAACTTTGTATTCAAAAAATGGATAAATAGATGTCCAAAATCACATAAAGTATAGAAAGTTCTCACAAGTGAACTTGCTTGGTGGTAATAGTTCAGATGAAAGAATACAATCTTTGAAAAGCTACTCCTCAAAAGCTTTTTTTTATTTTACTTTTTATTTTATATTACAGTTGATTTAAAACGTTGTGTTAGGACTTCCCGGGTGGCACAGTGGTTAAGAATCTGCCTGCCAATGCAAGGGACACGGGTTTGAGCCCCGGTCCGGGAAGATCCCACATGCCACGGAGCAACTAAGCCCGTGTGCCACAACTACTGAGCCTGAGCTCTAGAGCCCGTGAGCCACAACTACTGAGCCCACGTGCCACAACTACTGAAGCCTGCGTGCCTAGAGCCCGTGCTCTACAACAAGAGAAGCCACGACAATGAGAAGGCCATGCAACACAATGAAGAGTAGCCCCCACTCACTGCAACTAGAGAAAGCCTGCACACAGCAACAAAGACCCAACACAGCCAAAAATTTAAAAAAAAAAAAAGCACAACTTGAGAGTTGTGAGTTAAGTTTAAAAAATAAATAAATAAAACGTGTTAGTTTCAGGTGTACAGCAAAGTGATTCAGTTATACATATACATACATCTATTCTTTTTCAGAGTCTTTTCCCATATAGGTTATTACAGAATATTGAGTAGAGTTCCCTGTGCTATACAATAGGACCTTACTGTTTATCTGTTTTATATATAGCAGTGTGTATATGTTAATCCCAAACTCCTACTTTATCTCTGCCCTGCATCCTTTCCCCTTTGGTAGCCATAAGTTTTTTTCTATGTCTGTGAGTCTGTTTTTGTTTTGTAAATAAGTTTGTTTGTATCATTTTTTAAGATTCCACATATAAGTGATAAGTGATATCATATGATATTTGTCTTTCTCTGACTTACTTCACTTAGTATGATAATCTCTAGGTCCAACCATGTTGCTGCAAATGGCATTATTTCATTATTTTTACAGCTGAGTAATATTCCAGTGTATATATGTACCACAACTTCTTCACCCATTCCTCTGTCCATGGTCATTTAGGTTGCTTCCATGTCCTGCCTATTGTAAATAGAGCTGCAGTGAACATTGTGGTACATGACCCTTTTTGAATTATGGTTTTCTCAGGGTATATGCCCAGTAGTGGGATTGCTGGATCATATGGTAGTTCTATTTGTAGTTTTTTAAGGAACCTCCATACTGTTCTCCGTAGTGGCTGTATCAATTTACAATCCCACCAACAGTGCAGGAGGGTTCCCTTTTCTCCACACCCTCTCCAGCATTTATTGTTTGTAGACTTTCTGACGATGGCCATTCTGACCAATGTGAGGTGAAACCTCATTGTAGTTTCAATTTGCATTTCCCCAAAGCTTTTTTTGACAAGCCTCAGCTTACCTTGATTTTTACTTATTTCTTTATATCTTCAACATTAAATTAGTTGACTTTTCCTCTTCTGCTTTTCTTTTTTTTCAAACGACTTAATCCTTTTCCTGAGAGAATGTCTTTTTCATTAGATATAAACTGTATCCTTTCCTGCCTGGTTATTGCCTAACACTGTCTTCAGGACCTCAAGAGCACTGCACTCATTTTGCTGACTAATTGACTATGAGTCTGAATTATTGCACCAGATTTTCTCATCCGTAAATTATTTCTCCGTCATAAGTTGACCAATCCATAAACTGCATCCAGTTGAGTAGGACACCAGAATCTCATCTAGAAAATTACTGTTCAAATTTATGTAGCTTCCAAAATGCCCAATTAATTCTCAAGATCTAATTTACCCCCTGGAAGAATCTATCATATTAAATTTACTTTCCTTCAAATGAAAAGATGATTTTAAAATAAAGGCTGTTGCACAGTCAATATCTCTTCGTTCTCCAGATGAGACACACCAAATGTGACTGTAATTAGCTTAGTATTTTTCTACAGTGTTTTATAGTCTTTAAAGCACTTCCATATTGAAAGGATTTCCACATACAAGACGTGGGAGCCAATCAGACCCAGTATTTTTTCCTTTACGTGACAGTGTAAAAAATGGTGAGGTGGAGAAATAAAGTGATTTTTCTAAGGTCACATCACTAATCAGAGGCAAGGCTGGCATCTGTTCCGATGCTCTTCCCAATGTCCCAGCAGGCCTTTCTCCCATCCGTATTTTTGTGATTTCAATATACTCCACATGAGCCCAGGCATGCAGTTTAGTCATAGGCTAATGGCATGTCATTACTTTACAGCTCTCTTTCTATGGCAAGGGCAACCACCTGCATCTACTGCATGTATTTCTTCTACCGCAGCAGCAATGTTCCCAAAGTAAATATGCATTTAATGATGCCAGGCCGAGAAGGGATGGAGCTGGTGGGAGGATGGAGAGAAACTCTTCCACCTGTTTTAAGGACACTGTTCACTCCCTCTTTTCTCCACCTCATTGCAGACGCCTTAGGGCCTGAGAAAACAAATCAGCAAGGCTCACCAGCAGCCAGTATGTTTGTAAATAAGCAAAAGGGGGAAGACATCACCGCCCTCCAGAACCACAAGGGTGAAAAGCTAGACAGGAATGGGGAAGCAAAGCTCTGCTCCGTCACAGGCTCATGTCTTTTCTGTGTTCACAACAACTATTAAGGGCCAAAGACAGTTCAACAGAACTTAATTTGAATTTGCTTCTTGCAATCACTGTCAGACCAATATTTCCCAATAAAATTAAACATAAGTGGCAGAACAAGTGTGACAATTACATTCTGAGACCGTACGGGTAGGGACTGTCAGGGAGCTGTTTTTTTAACTAACAATTTGAGTCCTGACATCATAGAATTGGGTTGTCTTTTTTTTGTTGTTACCTTTATGTTTTTTTAATTTATATTTTTAGAAAATATATTTCTTCTTTTAAATTTTATTGAAGTATAGCTGATTTACAATGTTGTGTTAATTTCTGCTATACAGCAAAGTGATTCAGTGACACATGTATATAGACATTCTTTTTCATGTTCTTTTCCATATGGTTTATCACAGGATACTGAGTAGAGTTCCCTGTGCTCTACAGAAGGACCTAGTTGTTTATTGTTACCTTTACTTTAAATTCTCAATAAAAAATAAAGAAAAAAATAAGTCATTATTTAGACTTATATAAATACTTATATAAATATTTATATATAAATACTTAAATACTTATATAAATACTTATTATTTAGAAAAAGAAGAAACAGACTCCCAAGCTATATTATCAGAACTTTCCTGAAGGGGTCTTAGAAGCAAAGGAAGAAACTCATTAAACAACAATATGAGAAAGAAAGCCATTTAGGAGTTTTAAGTTCAGGATAAAAAGTTAGTGAGTCCCAAAAAACAAAGTTGCCTTCTTTCTCTGGAATGATTTTTGTACGTTTTCCATTAGGAAAATTTATTTTTAACGTAATTTAACTGAGCAATTCACTTGACCTCTCTGGATCCCAGTCTCCTCATCCCTGTGTATTTCAATGAGTTTCCATGAGAATTAAGCCAAGGTAGGTAAAAGCATCTTTGAGAGACGTACCTGCTTTCACTCGACTGCCTTTTCACGAGAAGAGCGCAAATGTACTGTATACGCAGTAATAAGTTCCAGGCCCATCATATTCTTTCTTAAGAAAATATTTATGTTTTGACAGTGACATATGTGGCTCTTCTGGTTGACTTTAAAGTTTTGGGTATAACTTACATTTCATTTAAAAATTTTATAGGGTGAAGTATCTTGGCTCAGTCCAATGTGAAACTCAGACAAGCCTGTCATCCCATTATGTAGAGTTGAACACAGTGGCAGTCAGAGTTTACGGATACATTAAACAGACAGGAATATGCCACAAATTCAGGAATATTTAAACCTCATCAAGATGCAGTGACTTATAGGGGGCCCACAAGTCCTGTGGGAAAGATCTTTATGAAGTTTATCCACAATTAAGGTTCAGACATGTCCAGACAGATTGACTGGGGCTTTGGGAGGCTTAGTTACCAAAGGTGACCACTCAGAGCACCAAAGAGGCCGTGAAAAGGAAAATCCCTGTGGATGAAGAGGAAATCTGACAGCACAGACTAGAGGCAGTTGGGTTTCTGAGGGAAGTGATTCCAAATACAGTGTGAGGGTATGTGCAACTATGCTTCAAGCTAGCTTTCCCTACCAAAATGCTGTACAGCCTTGGAAAGTGGGGAGCTGCAGCAGACATGG
Source organism: Monodon monoceros (assembly GCF_005190385.1). Taxonomy (NCBI): domain Eukaryota; kingdom Metazoa; phylum Chordata; class Mammalia; order Artiodactyla; family Monodontidae; genus Monodon; species Monodon monoceros. The sequence continues at coordinate 138,811,285 of NW_021703767.1, forward strand.
GAGGAGCTGCCCTCTCAGGAGCGCAGCCAGCAGGACTGGGAGACTACCCTCTCCTGGAACTCGACACAGCGTAGGAAAGATGTTTTTTAATCATCGTTTGGTGGTTGTTGTTGCTTTTTCTTGCTGGCTAGGAAAAGGTCAGCACTTCAGCTTCATGGACAGATTCTCTCCCCAAAAGCTCTGAAGTGACAGCTCAAGTTCATCTAGACAGTTAAAGCTCACAAGACCATAGAATCTAGTGAGTTCTTCCTCACAAAGCCCACATATGTATGTCCTATTTCTACAAACATCCATTATTCTGCTAGCAAGATACAGGGGGAAAAAAAGGGAAGTGAAGAAGGAGTTTTTAAATTTGGTGTCAAGACAGGCTTCCCACCCAGACCCAACGTCAGCTTGGATGAAGATAGCTATACACTCATGTAATTTGTTACTTATGTATCAAGTAGGAGTAAATAAGAGAATAAGTTCCAGCGTTCAGGAATGGGTGTGGAGGGCAGCAGGCTTCAGACAGCATCCTGTGAATCTTTTCAATAAATTCTGTAATATTTTTCACTGAAACCCAGCGTGCAACTCATCCAACTGGTTTCCTGCTTGGTTTTAGGGACATGGTGGGTGAAATGGCAGGTACCTTTAAACATTTCCACAGAATCTGCCTCAGAGTCTGGAGACAGAGCTCTCCAAGTGGACCAGAGAAAACCCATAGCTTTAGGAAGACAGTGGTAGCAGTAAATACTAAGTAATGGCAGTGGGTGTTCAGAGGCCAAGTTCTCCAAGTTCACCCCAGGGGTCAAAAAGTCATTAGCAATTGTGCTTTAGCCCTGGAGATTCAGATGCTCACTAACAATGGGGCTAGCGGTGGTCCATAGTTAGCGTAAGGATGAGTGGTACAGAGAAACTTCAAAGAAGACAGACGATGGCCCAAATCCCGCAGAGCTCAAGAGCTGAAGGAGAGAGAACACAGCCATGCTTGTCCAAATTCCTCGTAAGTTCTGTTAACCCTGTAGAAACAAGAATATCGGGGACTGAGAAATCCCATATGGTAGCCACTAGCCACGTGTGGTTATTTACATTTAAATTTAGGTTGTTTAGGGCTTCCCTGGTGGCATGGTCGTTAATAATCCTCTTGCCAATGCAGGGGACATGGGTTTGAGCCCTGGTCCGGGAAGATCCCACATGCCACGGAGCAACTAAGCCCGTGAGCCACAACTACTAAAGCCCGCACGCCTAGAGCCCGTGCTCTGCAATAAGAGAAGCCACCGCAATGAGAAGCCCACGCACCTCAATGAAGAGTAGCCCCCGCTCACCGCAACTAGAGAAAGCCCACACACATCAACAAAGATCCAACGTGGCCATAAATAAATAAATAAATTTATTAAAAAATAAAAATAAATTTAGGTATTTTAAATAAAAGTTCAGTTCCTCAGTCCCACTAACCACATCTCAAGCACTCAATAACCTCATGGGCTAGTGCCTACCATATGTGACAATACAGATACAGAACAGTCCTATCATCACCAGAAAATTCTATTGACCCACACTGATCTAGAAGTGACCTTACTTATGACCAAGAAACTACTACCTGGAGGGCAACATGTAAGAATTTTAAATGATACCTAAATTGAGTGTATGCTAAATAACTGCTGAATATAACTAAAACAGGAGAAAGCATCAAAAATACTAGAATTCCTGAAATGGAGCAGGACCCTATGGTCCTCCCCCCCACCCCCCAAGCCCATGTCCTCAGCCTGTCTTTTGTCTGTAGGAAATCTTTAGCCAAAGAATAAGTTTAATCAGAGAAGTGAGAAAATGCAGAAACAAAGGAAAACAGTCAAAGGAGACCAAATAATAATAGTTTAGTTATTAAGCAAAATCAAGGACCTTTAGTTCCTCCTCAAGGACTATAGATAATATTCTGAACCCTCTCCTGTGAGCTGTCTTGTAGATTCTGAAACCCTCGCCAGGTGGAAGAAGTGAACTACATGATGACCAGATTGTAACCATGACATAAGCTGCCACAATTCTGAGGGCTGGCCTCAAAGAAATGGGAACAAACCAACCCTGGAACTAAAGACTACCTGTACTTAAAACAATCAGGGTCAGACCATTGCATGACTAATTTCAAGATGACTGTCAGAGCTAGCTGCCTGTGCTGTTTCTACACGTAGCCCCCTCCCTCTGTCTATAAAAGCTCTTGCCCACAGATTGTCAGTGCGGGGACGTCGGCCTTTAGACAGGAGTCCGCCCACCACCCCAGGTTTCAGGCCTTGGAAATAAAGCAAACTTTCCTTTCCACCAACCTTGCCTCTTTATTGGCTTTTGAGTGGCAAGCAGCCAGACCCCCACTTTCTGCTACATTCCTACTATTCAAACAAATGAGAGCAAGACGTGTGAGGCACTGAAATGTTACTGATAAGGTGACCCTTCAGGTATGAACCGGGAATGCTCTAACTATGTCTGTAATGATATCCGGATGCCCTCAGAGAATGATGATGACAGAGTAAAATCATATTTGTTCACGTAGTTGTATAATATTTCTACAGTTAGAATCAGATGTCACGATACCTGTGTGGTTTTTGTTTTTGTTTTTGTTTTTTTGCCGTACGCGGGCCTCTCACTGTTGTGGCCTCTCCCGTTGAGGAGCACAGGCTCCGGACGCGCAGGCTCAGCGGCCATGGCTCACGGGCCCAGCCGCTCCGCGGCATGTGGGATCTTCCCAGACGGGGGCATGAACCCGTGTCCCCTGCATCGGCAGGGGGACTCTCAACCACTGCGCCACCAGGGAAGCCCCTACCTGTGTGTTTTTTAAAAACTGTTTGTATGTATAACTTTCTTATTGTGTATGACTGCACACTGCAATCACCATTACAATTTGGAATGGAGAAAAAAAATAAAGCAATTCCAAAATGGGCTTCTGGAGCATCTTGGCAATGGCTTTCAGGTCCTTCAACCCTCCTTCCCAGATTTGGGCAGTGAAAAATAAATATGTGTATTAATAACCCTTGTAAGACAAACATTAAGAATTCAATCACCTTCAAAGTCAGTGAATATCTTTACAAGTGGGAAATGTTTCTAACCTTCAAATGAGATAAATAGGAAGGTCAGTGTTCTATGTTGGTAGGCGTAATGCTTTGTTTTAAAAGTTATTTTACACAAGGAAATATAATTAAACCTTAACATTATTTTATGAAAGTGGAATCATTGGTTTCATTACACATCAAAGAGCATTTTAGGAAAAATTCAAGCTACGGAAATCAATTCAAATAAATAATATTCAAACAAAGCTTTAGATATATTTCTAATACTGATGTCCAGTTCAATTAAAACACAGATGTATAGGCTAAAAGAAACATGTTAGTACACACCTTATATATAACCTATTTTTTATTTCGTTTGGAGCTATTGCATTCAACATTTCTACACAAAAGTAGTAGTTACCGAAGCCTTATGATATTAAGAATTTTTCTGGGTTATCTGGACTGGAAGGACACCTCCTGCAGGTATGCTGAAATGGAGTTCACACCCTGACCCAAGGATAGATAAATAATTAAAACCAGATGCAAGGTGTGGAAATATACTTTATATCAGTTGCTCCATACCCGCCTGAGTGAGTGAAATAAATTTACTTACTTATGCAATACAAATACAGTGTATGCATGACCTAACCTGAAATGCCCAACAAAGCATTCATTGTTCATAAATGCATTGGGTTACAATGATGCTAATGAGGCAAAATAAAGGAGTTTCTCTCGGTATGTGGAAATTAGATTTACAGAAAGAAATATCTGCCCTGTATAAAGTAGATCTTTTGTCCTGGCTTGCCCTCTCCCAAATACAAAGCATTCATTTCAGTATCACTGCAATCAATGAATGCATTTACCTCATTCATTTAACAAATATGAATTAGGTACCTATTATTTGCTATGGCAAATTTTTTTAAAAGAGGTAGCTCAGGAGACACAGTTTAAAGTGCTGGGGGATAGGGTAAGTGACTTTAAATAGGGTGGGAGAGGAAGATCTCCTTTGAAAGGTGGACATTTGAGCAAAAATTCAAACATATGAGGTGAATGTGGTAGCAATGAGAATCTTTGGGGAGAGCGTCCCAAGAAGAAGGAAAAGCCAGTGCAAAGGCTTCAAGATGGGAGCAAATCTGGTGCATGAAAGAGCAAGGAAACCAGTATGGCTGGCATCAAACGAACATGGGAAAGAGATTTTAGAAGAAGCAGACCAGTAACGGGAGGACAGATCAAATAAAGACATTTGGGTCATCCTAAGGAACTTTGCTTTTACTCAGGGTAAAATGGGGAGTTACTGCAGGTTTAAGCAAAGAGGGACATTATTTGACATACCTTGAAAATGATCACTCTGGCTTCTTTATTGAGAGTAGACTGCAGAGGGCCAGGGTCCAAAGAGCCCCACTAGAACATGATTGAAACAACCCAGGGGAGAGATGGTGAAGGCTGAGATTGGTTTGGGAATATTAGATGTGATGAAAAGTGGTCAGAAGATCCATCTACTTGGAAAATAAATAGAATGTTCTGATGTCAAGTATCAATGATGTCTCATTGTAAGCTAATAAATTCTTAGGAAAAAACTTGCACACACACACACACATATATGAATATATGTACATATATATATATTCATGATAGATATCCTGATATCACATTCTGATGATAATACTTAGAAGAGATGGTTCTATTCCTTTCCAGCAAACGGTCAATAAATCCTCTCTGCCCTGCAAGAGTAAGGTCAAATCTTTAAACAGATCAAGAAAACTCTGCAATGAATTATGGTTACCAGGGGAGAAGGGTTGGGGGGGAGGGATAGACTGGAAGTTTGGGATTGACATGTACACACGGCTATATTTAAAATAGGTAACCAGCAAGGACCTACTGTATAGCACAGGGAACTCTGCTCAATACTCTATAATAACCTAAATGGGAAAAGAATTTTAAAAAGAACAGATACATGTATATGTATAACTGAATCACTCTGCTGTATACCTGAAACCAACACAACATTGTTAATCAACTATACTCCAGTATAAAATAAAAATTAAAAAAAACCTCTTCAAAAGAACGAAGCTCTTTTGCGACCAACGCTACTTTCAGAGAATTCATGTGGTCATGAGGAAATGAACGTTTTAACCTTAGACGCTCCAGCAGTTAGTTCTTGTGTATTACAACAGTAAATGAAAATGTATCACAGCATTGGTTGTCTTCATTTAGTAATATTAATAGCCCTGGTCTCACATTTTTAATTGAAGTGCTCCTGACTCCAAGGATGCGATAGATTCCTAATTGATCCATTTTTCAGGTTATGCACTTGCGCTCGCTCTGATATTATCTTTTAATAGCTAAAACTGTTTTACATCTCCCCCTTGAGAATATCTCAGTCTTGCTTCTCATTAAAGTCTTTGGTAGTCTTCCTGGAATCTTGTAGAAGAAAATAAAAACCTCTAAAAGAGGGACAATTTGATGGAAGAAGGATGTTTTTAGATACCTACCGTTGGTACAAGATTTGTAATGTATATTAAAAATATCGAAGATAAATCCATTTTAAAATTTAATAGCATTTATAGAAAAAACTGTCCACATACTTCCCTTAATCATAATTCTATCAGAATAAAATTGATAGGCAAATCGGACCCCCATTAAAAAGCAATGAAAATATGAAATACATTTTAAGAGTGCAGCTAACATACGGTATCTTGAATGTAGCATTTGGGGTTTGTTATGGTAAAAACGTAGAAGAGAAAATATAATTTAAAGCTGTACAAACGACTTTCTTTGCACAGATGAGATATAAACTTAAATAGCTTAAACACTAAGGAGTAACATCTCCTGCAGCCTGAATTACTGATAGGAAACAATGAAACCTAAAATATTAATGAAAATTAGGTTAAAAACATTTAAGTTATCACATACAATTGGAAGGCTTTTATATGTTGGAAGCAGAATGTCCTCTGAAATTGGTTTAATGGGACAATATAAAGCCAGGTGATAGAAGGTGTAGGAAGTGGTCCTGCTCCCTAAGCATGTGTACATGCACCCACATTCTGTAGAAGTGGACAAATTTATTGGATTGTTGAAATGAGAATAATCAGGGAAGTACCAGGGCTGGAAATTCGCTGTAAAGGAATATAGGTATAAACGAGAAAAAAAAAGATTGCACAGTGTTGTTTGTTGTTGTTTTGTTGTTAATAATAAATTCCTGCTCTTTATGTTATTAATGACTAAAGCCTGGATACTTAGAATGCGGACATCTCAGGTATCCGAAAGGCAGAGGTAAACAATCTATTAGTACTTGCTTCTCCAGAGACCAAGGGCTTACAGAAAAAGCAAAGCAACCCTCAAAATAAATGAATGAAACGTGGGAGAATCCAGCCGGTCTTAACGTGTGTTTGAGCTGTACGAGATTCTTCATTATATGTTCTTAAGGAATGTTAAAATGCAGTGTATCTGATGATTTACCCAGGAAGAACAAAAGGGGTTGAACTACCTTCCCCAGGCCACAGCCTAAGAAAGAAAATTCCTTCCCACTCTAACCCCTTTGGTGACATCAGTAAACAATGCCATAGGCATTCTCAGTGGAGTTGGGTACAATGCAGTCTAATAATGATTTCAGAGGGAGAGTGTAGATTTTCAAGGTTAATAAGCCAGCCCATTATACTCTTTAGCTCACATAGTGTCAGGAGCCCTCATGTCACCTGACCAATCCTGTAAGTTCTATTTTGTAGACTATCTCCACCTCTATAAGAGGTCTAAAATATAAAGTCCATATGTGGGCTTCTGTTTCCAACAAAGATGGATTAACAGTAACTCAGTTTATGCTCTCATCTAAAACAACCACCCCAAAAAGGTTAAAATATTTGAAAAAAAGATTTTCAAAATGGATCTCAGATAATGAAGGACAGTGGTCCCTGAGAAATGAGAAACAAACAAGATAAGTCTTATAATGGCCCCAGCTTTAGGGTGGTCCAAGGCTCTGGCACAGAGAGGGGACACCAGGCAGAGCCTGTGATTTCAATGGGTTACAGAGCTGGAAGTTCATGTCTGGGGAAACCAAGGCAGCTAGGTTCCAGGGAGGAGCATTGCACATAAAGGGAACTGCAGAGAGACTTTACTTAGGAAAGTGCTAATCAACACATGTTTGCGAGGAAATTACTGGAGGCCTGGAAAAGAATCATCTGGAGGGATTAAATGGAACAGTGCCTGGCACTCACACAGGGCTAGGAACAGCACCTTCTCCTGCTCCCTCCAGCCAGATTGGAAAAACTCATCACTCATGGGTAGTGTATTAAAGAAAGTCTTGCCTCAGCAATGGAAATAACTAGCTCTGGACAGAGCATTAATTCAGATACACCTAACAAATCATAAAGCAAGACCTGAAAGGGTAAGACTGTTTCCAAGTAATTTAACTCACCCCAGAAAAAAGCACAAAAATATAGGACTATAAAAATATTCAGTACTCAACAAAGTGAAACTCCCAACATTTGTCATCTAATCTAAGATGACGAGGCATGCAAAGAAGCTGGAGAACGTGGCCATTTTGAGGAAAATAATCAAATGACTCAATATTGTCACAGATGTTATAATTGACAGACAAGGAAATTTAAACATTACAGTTGTATTCCATATGCTCAAAGCATTAAATAGAGAAATGGAAGATATTTTAAATAACAAATGGAACATCTAGAAGCACAAACTGCAATATTTGAGGTAAAATACATACTGAGGAGGATAAACAGCAGATTAAACATTCCTGAAGAAAACAACAGTGAACTTGAAAATATAATAATAAAACTATTTAAATTGAAGCAGGGAGAAAAAGGAAAATTTTAAATTTTCAAGCAGGTTAATGTATATGTAATTAGGCATCCTCAAAGGAAGGATCCTCAAAGGAAAAGGAAGGACAGAAAAAATATTTGAGGAAATAATGGCTGAAAAACTTCCAGAATTGATGAAAATTATAAATGTGAAGATCTAAGGAGTGCAGCATATTCTAAGCAAAAGAAACATTAAAAAAACACATCATAATCAAACTATTCAAGACCAGTGAGAAAGAGAAAATCTTACAACCAGAGTGAAACAATGTTATGTACAGAGAAGGAGACAAGGAGGATAGCAGATTTGTCATCAGAACAATGCCAGAAAGATGACAGTGGGGAAACAATTCTAAAGTACTAATAGAAAGAAGAAGAAAAAAAAAACCCCATAATAACATGCTAACACTAGTCAAAAGAAAGCTGGAGTGGCTATGTATACAGATAGAAGATTTTGTAGCAAAGGGTATTAGTAGAGATATTAGAAGCTCAGTTCATCAAAAGGTCATAGCAATCCTGAATATTTATGTATTTATAGCAGAGCTTCAAAATACTTGAAGCAAAATGGATTGAACTGCAAAAAGAAGTAGATAAATCCACACTTATAGTCAGATATTTCAACACTCGCACTCCAAAATTGATAGACTAAGTAGGAAAAAAATCAGCAGTTATACTAGACTTGAATAATATTATCAACCAACTTGACCTAATTGACTTTAAATAAACTCTCAACCCAAGAATAGCAGAATACTCATTCTTTTTAATTACACATAGAATATTTACCAACATATTGTGAATCTTCAAGCAAGTCACAATAAATTTTAAGTGATTCAAGTCTGTTCATATTTTCTATTTCTTCCTGGCTCAGTCTTGGAAGGTTATACCTTTCTGAGAATTTGTCTGTTTCTTCCGGGTGGTCCATTTTATTGGCACAGAGTTGCTTGTAGTAATCTTGTATGATGCTTTGTATTTCTGTGGTGTTCATTGTAACTTCTCCTTTTTCATTTCTAATTTTTAAAATTTGAGTCCTTTGCCTCTTTTTCTTGATGAGTCTGGCTAAAGATTTATCAATTTTGTTTATGTTCTCAAAGAACAAACTTTTATTGATCTTTGCTATTGTTTTCTTTGTTTCTATTTCATTTATTTCTGCTCTGATCTTTATGATTTCTTTCCTTCTACTAACTTTAGGTTTTGTTTATTTCTTCTTTCTCTAGTTCCATTAGGTGTAAGATTAGATTGTTCATTTGAGATTTTTCTTGTTTCTTGAGGTAGGATTTTATTGCTATAAACTACCCTCTTAGAACTGCTTTTGCTGCATCCCATAGTTTTTGCATCATCGTGTTTTCGTTGTCATTTGTCCCTAGGTATTTTTTCATTTCCTCTTTGATTTCTTCAGTGACCTCTTGGTTATTTAGTAACGCATTGTTTAGCCTCCATGTGTTTGTGTTTTTTATGTTTTTATCCTTGTAATTTATTTCTAATCTCACAAGGTTGTGGTCAGAAAAGATGCTTGAAATGATTTCAGTTTCCTTAAACTTACTGAGGCTTGACTTGTGACCCAAGATGTGATCTATCCTGGAGAATGTTCCATGCACACTTGAGAAGAAAGGGTAATCTGCTGTTTTTGGATGGAATGTTCTATAAATATCAATTAAATCTATCTGGTGTATTGTGCCATTTAAAGCTTGTGTTTCCTTATTAATTTTCTGTCTGGATGATCTGTCCATTGGTGTAAGTGAGGTGTTAAAGTCCCCCACTATTATTGTGTTACTGTCGATTTCCTCTTTTGTAGCTGTTAGCAATCGCCTTATGTATTGAGGTGCTCCTATGTTGGGTGCACATATATATATATATATATATATATATATATATATATATATATATTTTTTTTTTTTTTTTGCGGTACGCGGGCCTCTCACTGCTGTGGCCTCTCCCATTGCGGAGCACAGGCTCCGGACGCGCAGGCTCAGCGGCCATGGCTCACGGGACCAGCCGCTCCGCGGCACGTGGGATCTTCCCGGACCGGGGCACGAACCCGTGTCTCCTGCATCGGCAGGCGGACTCTCAACCACTGCGCCACCAGGGAAGCCCTGCACATATATTTTTAATTGTTATATCTTCTTCTTGGATTGATCCCTTGATCATTATATAGTGTCCTTCCTTGTCTCTTGTAGCATTCTTTATTTTAAAGTCTATTTTATCTGATATGAGTATTGCTACTCCAGCTTTCTTTTTATTTCCATTTGCATGGAATATCTTTTTCCATCCCCTCACTTTCAGTCTGTATGTGTCCCTAGGTCTGAAGTGGGTGTCTTGTAGACAGAATATATATGGGTTCTTTTTTTGTGTCCATTCAGTGAGCTGGTGTTTTTGGTTGGAGCATTTAATCCATTCACATTTTTTTAAGGTAATTATCGTATGTATGTTACTATTGCCATTTCCTTAATTGTTTTGGGTTTGTTTTTGTAGATCCTTTCCTCCTCTTGTGTTTCCCACTTAGAGAAGTTTCTGTAGAGCTGGTTTGGTGGTGCTGAATTCTCTTAGCTTTTTCTTGTCTGTAAAGCTTTTGATTTCTCTGTAAAATCTGAATGAGATCCTTGCCGGGTAGAGTAACCTTGGCTGTAGGTTATTCCTTTTCATCACTTTAAATATATCGTGCCACTCCCTTCTGGCTTGTAGAGTTTCTGCTGAGAAATCAGCTGTTACCCTTATGGGAGTTCCCTTGTATGTTATTTGTCATTTTTCCCTTGTTGCTTTTAATAATTTTTATGTGTCTTTACTTTTTGTTAATTTGATTACCATCTGTTTCAGCATGGTTCTCCTTTGGTTTATCCTGTCTGGGACTCTCTGCACTTCCTGGACTTGGGTGGCTATTTCCTTTCCCATTTTAGGGAAGTTTTCCACTATAATCTCTTCAAATATTTTCTCCGGTCTTTTTCTCTCTCTTCTCCTTCTGGAACCCCTATAATGTGAATGTTGGTGCATTTAATGTTGTCCCAGAGGTCTCTTAGGCTGTCTTCATTTCTTTTCATTCTTTTCTCTTTATTCTTTTCCACAGCATTAAATTCCACCATTCTGTCTTTCAGGTTACTTATCTGTTCTTCTGCCTCAGTTATTCTGCTATTGATTCCTTCTGGTGTATTTTTCATTTCAGTTATTGTGTTGTTCATCTCTGTTTGTTCTTTAATTCTTCTAGGTCTTTGTTAAACATTTCTTGCATCTTCTCGATCTTTGCCTCCATTGTTTTTCCGAGGTCCTGGATCATCTTCACTATAATTATTCTGAATTCTTTTTCTGGAAGGTTGCCTATCTCCACTTCATTTAGTTGTTTTTCTGGGGTTTTATCTTGTTCCTTCATCTGGTACATAGTCCTCTGCCTTTTCACTCTGTCTGTCTTTCTGTGAATGTGGTTTTTGTTCCACAGGCTGCAGGATCATAGTTCTTCTTGCTTCTGCTGTCTGCCCTCTGGTGGATGAGGCTATCTAAGAGGCTTGTGCAAGGTTCCTGATGGGAGGGACTGGTGGTGGGTAGAGCTGGGTGTAGCTCTGGTGGGTAGAGCTTAGTAAAACTCTAATACATTTGTCTGCTGAAAGGTGGGGCTGAGTTCCCTCCCTGTTGGTTGTTTGGCCTTGGGCAACCCAGCGCTAGAAGCTACAGGCTCTTTGTTGTGGCTAATGGCATACTGTGGGAGGGCTCAGGCCAAGGAGTACTTCCCCGAACTTCTGCTGCCAGTGTCCTGTTCCCCACAGTGAGCCACAGCCACCCCCTACCTCTGCAGGAGACCCTCCAACACTAGCAGGTAGGTCTGCCTTAGTCTCCTGTGGGGTCACTGCTCCTTCCCCCTGGGTCCTGGTGCACACACTACTTTGTGTGTGCTCTCCAAGAGTGGGGTGTCTGTTTCCCCCAGTCCTGGTGAAGTCTTGCAATCAAATCCCTCTAGCCTTCCAAGTCCGATTCTCTGGGAATTCCTCCTTCTGTTTCAGGACCCCCAAGTTGGGAATCCTGGCATGGTTCTCAGAACCTTCACTCCAATGGGTTGACTTCTGTGGGATAATTATTCTTCAGTTTCTGAGTCACTCACCTAGTGGTTATGGGATTTGATTTTATTGTGATTGCGCCCCTCCTACCGTCTCATTGTGGCTTCTCCTTTGTCTGGATGTGGGGTATCTTTTTTGGTGAGTTCCAGTGTCTTCCTGTTGATGATTGTTCAGCAGTTAGTTGTGTGACAAGAGGCAGTGAGTGCCCGTCCTTCTACTCCACCATCTTGAACCAATCTCAATATGTCCTTTTTTTAATTAAAATTTTTTGAGTATGTCAGTTTTGTGTGTATGTGATTAGAAAGAGAAACAAAAGGAACTTAAAACCATATCCACAGTTTGATATGTATCAATTTGTTTGAGAGACTCCTATATATTAGGCACTGTGAAAAATGCTGAGAATTTAAAAAGAAATGAGTGTAACAAACCCTGTTTCTGCAAGGAGAAAACTAACAGTCTTAGAGAGTGCAGTGATTGGAAAGAAGTGTGGTGAGTGACAGAGTACAGGAACACAAAAGAGGAAGGTGATGGGGAAACCCTCTTGAAGAAAAGGATGAAGCTGAGCTCTTAGGAGGAATAGGTGTTGGACAGGGGAAGAGTGAGTGTTTGAACAGGGATAGATAATGATGGGACTTGGGTGAGCTTGTCCCAGGCAGAGTAAAGAGTTTGTGTAAAGGCTCCATGGTAACACCATGACAACAGATTTCAAGAATTTTAGTACAGAGAAAGCCTTGATTACAGTGAGGAAGTGACAGGAAATAGAGCTAAAGCTGGTACTAGGTTTATAACATTCACAATTCTCTTCTCCTATCATAATTTCCATATTTCATCTTCAGCCTATAATTAAATGGATTCCCTGGCCATTGTAAGTCCTGTAGCCACACCTTCTTCGTTCATCCTTGGGTGGGTGAAGTTTATCATCTGCCTTCTTTGAGAAGTCTTTGCATGATCAAAAATGTTGACCTCATACTTGAATGTCCATTTGGTTAATGACAAACTCTATAACGAGTCATGCTGCATTTCCCTAAAGATTCTGAAGGCATTTTACTACTGTTTTCTTGCCTGGGGAAGCTGAAGGGCAGACCGATTTGTGTCATTTCTTATGGTTGTCTTATGAAATTTTGTAGTAAATATTAGGGGAAACTCTTGTCATGCTATCAGACCCTAAATTTATAAAAAACATATTTTAATAGAACAGTGAGTAAAAGGTTAAGATTTCAAAACAAAACAAAACAAAAAACTATCAGTCAGAAGAGATTTTTAGTCAAGTTCCACTACCTAGAAAAGAGCAGGACCGTAATTCCAGGAGACTCTCTGTGTCTGTACTTCAGGGCTGCAGAGTTACACCCTTTACATTCAAAATGAAGACAAAATGTATTTCTTTACATTCCCTTAACTAATTGTATCTTCTTTTCAATACTTTATTAAGTAGCTGGGAAACATAAGCCTTTCGATTAATGATATTTCTACCTCATCCCAGTTAAATAGTGTTCTCTTAGCTTAACAGATTCCTTTCAGGAAAATGCTATCAGTTTTCAAAAGTCCCTTCCCTCCAATTTCCTTTCCTTAATGACACTTGTAAGTGCAGGGGTGGGTTGGAGTGAGAGGGTTTATTACACTCTTCTGGAGTAGAAGCAGCATCTTAGATTGGCAAATTTTTCATCCAGGTCCTTTGCAGTGTCTCCTGTTTTCCTCCATGGGTGAACTTCGCCTTTCTCTCTTGTCCTCTGCTTCCCTAACCCCAATCCAACCACCTCAAAGTGTGGAGACTGTGTATCAACAGGCAGAGAATTTATATAGATGGGAAAAATAGACAAAAAGCAAAGAAACCAATCAGAAGTCTATTATTAGAGTCTGGCAAAGAAATGAAGATATTCTGTACTAATGAAGTAGCAGTAGGAATCCAGACATAAAACTTACAAATATTGTTTTATTTAATTCTCTCTGTGATGCTGAGTGGTAGGTACTGTTATACCTACAGAGTAGATAAGAAAATAGGATTAGAGAGACTTAATGGATTGTGCAAGACCTCATAGTTGATAGGTTGATCTGCCTGACCCATAATTGGAGGTGTTCATGAATGAGTTTCTCAATTAGTCAATCAACAGATTGATGAATGAATGAAAGCCATGTGTGTCTGGAGCTCAGTAGAGAGGACCTTCAACATATACAAGACGCCTGATTCTTAAAGCCCTAGTGGGTAATACTGTCCAGAAAATAAATGCAGGAAATGCTAAGAAGGGAACTTTTTTAAAGGTTAATTTGAAGGGGTGTGGAAAATGGTACAAGAATGGTCAAATTCAAGATATCTATATTATCATTTCCAAACTTTTACCCTAAAGAAGTTCTGTGAGTGGAGCTTAACCTCAGTTCTCTTTTTTTTGGTGGTGTTTGGTTTTTTGTTTGTTTATTTGCTTTTAACCCATCAGTGATTCACAGATCAAGAAGAGTCTGGATTCTTGGTCCTGCCTGAGAGAATCCAGTCAGATTTCACCAACATTTTGACTCACAGTAAGCTGCTTTGTTTTATTTTTCCAGATCCAGGCAGTACTCAATTGAAAGCAGGATTTCCCTGTCATTCAGTATTCTGTTATTCTATTTGTTGGGTATTAAAATTCTAAACAGTCTTATTGGAGGCTTTGGTTTGTTGTTTTCTCAGTTTAATGATTCGGCTATTGTCTCCTACTTGCCTGTTCATATCTATTCTGAATTCCAGTGACACTCTCTGATTAAAAGACAATGACATTAGGACCATAAAAATTTAAAATGAATCAGGTGTTAACATCACACAAGCCATTCCATCATTCGTGTACTAAACGTGAATGACTCTCAAAGAAAACAACAATTTAAAAGATCCTCCTTAGCTCAGACTAAGCTTCTTTGAAGTCAGAATATCTCCTTTCCTAGCTTTTTATACCTATGGAATCAAGATTTAGGGGGATGTTTATTTTTATGACACTCCTCCGTTAGCATTGCCCTGCCAAGAAGTAATATCTGTAGGTGTGGCTGCTTCATCACTATACATGGCTTTTACATAACTCCCCTTCATTGACATCTGAATTAAACTGTTGCCTTTCATAGAAACAATTATTTTGTAAAAAAAAAAAAATACAAAGTAGAATTAACACAACAGTGAGATACCCCTACACACCTATTAGAATGGCCAAAATACAGTGACAACACCAAATGCTGTTGACGATGTGGAGAAACAGAAACTCTTCATTCATTGCCAGTGGGAATGCACAACGGTACAGTCACTTTAGAAGACAGTTTGGTGGTTTCTTAGAAAACTAAACGTACTCTTATCATATAATCTAGCAATCACTCTACTTGGTGTCAACCCAGAGGAGTTGAGAATTTATGTCCACACAAAAACCTGCTCATGAATGTTTATAGCAGCTTCATTCATAATTTCCCAAACCTGGAAATCAACCAAGATGTGTTTCAACAGGTAAATGGATAAACAACTGTGGTACATCCACACACTGGAAAATTAATCAGCACTAAAAAGAAATGAGATAGCACATCATGAAAAGACGTGGAGGAACTTTAAATGTATATTGCTAAGGGAAAGAAGCCCGTCTGAAAAGGCTATGTACTGTGTGATTCCAACTATATGACAGTCTGGAAAAGGCAAAACTATAGGCAGTAAAAGTGTGGTTTCCGGGAGTTTATGGGGAAGGAGGGAGGGATGAATAGGTAGAACACAGGGGAATTTTATGGCAGTGAAACTATTCTATGTATTACTATATTGGTAGATACATACCATTATCTAGTTGTTAAAACACACAGAATGTACAAGACGAAGAGCGAACCCAAATGTAAACTATGAGCTTTAGTTAATAACGGTGTATCAGTATTGGCTCATTAATTATAACAAATGCATCACACTAATGCAAAATGTTAATAAGGAAAAAGGGGAGGGAGGGCTGGACAGGGTATTATGGGAATTCTCTGTATATTCCACATATTTTTCTGAAAACTTAAAACTTCTTTAAAAAGTAAAGTTTTTTATTTTTAAAAATACGGAAAGAAGACCTCCATATATAATTCCATACACTAAGTATATCACTTAGTGATCTATTATTATTAATTATCATTAATAATTATATATTATCATTAATTATCATTAATAATTATATATTATCATTAATTATTAGTAGTAAATATATTATTTTCTTTTAATAAAGCAAGTTTAAAATAATTATTTCATTTTTCCTCCTTCCTTGACTCTAGGTAGTCCACATTTGATAAGAATATTATTTAAATGATCCCTTGCTAGAGAAACGTGTAACTTCTGTCAATTTCAGGCACTGGGGCGGACCCTTTCTGTAAGAAATAGCACCAAGACTGTCCATAAGTTCCATGGATATCCACTGACATTTATTCACAGATGCTAAGAAAGCAAGACAGCAGAACATATAAAAGTGCAATAATGGAAGAAAATAATCTGTCCGACATCATAAAAGCATTCCTGATCCAAATTCTCATCTCAGGTGACTAGTACTGTTCTCACAAAATCAACTACGGCATTGTAATGGATTTTCTCAGGTCCAAAAATTCACGCCCTGAATATAAAATGAGTAGCAGACACTTTTGTTTAAGCTGAGAAGAAGGGGATAAAAAGCCATTTTCTTTATTTTGCATGAAGCCTGTATAAATCTTACACAACATTGATGATAAACACTAATCCTGTCACAGTTTGGCCTTCTCTTTTGACATCAATCCCACTAATTTTTATTATATTTAGCTATAACGTATCTGTCACATTGGGATTTTATGTAGCACTTGCTGACGTTTACAAGTATTTTACATGGGGCTTTCACTGATTCATCAAATATATGTTGAAGCACAGAGTAGGGAAATGTCTCACGGTTGGAATAATTAAAAGTAGTTCAGTCAAAGACATCACACAAGTGTTTCTTAGGTACCGATGATCCAAAGAGATCTAGGCAATCCCAGAATTGGTTCAATTTTTATCCAGAAATATACAGGAGAAATGTACTTTTCTTTCTTATTCATCATGTTTCTGTATCCAGCACAGAAACAGAGAAAAAAAAGTTCCCAATTTTATTTCCATGAGTTAATATGAAGTATTTATTACAAATAATTAATATATTATAAATACAAATGGCATTACTGTAGGCATAAAGTTTGATTTCTCTGTGTGGCAAAAATTCTCTAAATAAGTTAAAACTAATAGTAATTATCAGGAATGAGTATTTCCTATAATCTAAGGGCTTTACATATATTAACTTAATCTTCACAAAAATCTTATGAGACAGGTATAATTACTTACTCTGTTTGACAGATGAGGAAACTGAACAATAGGAGGTTAAGTGAAGTGCTCAAGGTTACTTCAAGTGACTGGAGAGCCAGGATTCAAACCCGGGCAATCGAACTCCAATATTGGTGCTCACAACCCATGCATTATACTTAAGTAATATCCAGGACAGTTTACAAGTGTTCAGAGAAGCTACCACTGAGTAAAGACCCTAACGTGATTCAAACGAAAACTTACATAGCAATAGAAAAAATCCTATATCCCCACCAATGACAACATGACTTTGTATCTACTCAATTTTAACTTCGGAAGTTTCTAGAAACGCTGAATCAAACAGTTTTTTGCTAGTACAAAGATATGTTTTTAACCAAGTGTTTGCATCTCTGTTGATGGTGTACTTCTACTAATGTAACAGAAAAGTGCCCAAGACTTTCAGAAACTATGAAGGAGAATATACTTAAGGCCTTTTGAAATAAAATACAGGTTTCTATTTTTCTTTTTTTGGAGCCAATTCAGTGATGTTTTCTAAAAAGGAGAGCATGAGAAAAAGAGTATTACTTATATGGTTATATCAAATGCTGGTTATCCACTATTATTATTAGTGTTATTATAAAACCATTAATTGAGCATTTATCATATCAAAAGATATAGTAGTAAGAATATGACCAAAGGTAGAGACAGATGGTTACAGATACATGGATAGAGACATTTATTTTATTTTATTTTATTTATTGTTTCTGGCTGCGTTGGGTCTTCATTGCTGCGCACAGGCTTTCTCTGGTTGCAGTGAGTGGGGGCTACTCTTCGTTGTGGTGCACGGGCTCTAGGCGTGTGGGCTTCAGTAGTTGTGGCACGTGGGCTCAGTAGTTGTGGCTCACAGGCTCTAGAGCGCAGGCTCAGTAGTTGTGGTGCACAGGCTCAGTAGTTGTGGCTCATGGGCTCTAGAGCACAGGCTTAGTAGTTGTGGCGCACAGACTTAGTTGCTCCGCGGCATGTGGGATCTTCCCGGACCAGGGCTCGAACCCGTGTCCCCTGCATTGGCAGGTGTATCCTTAACCACTGCACCATCAGGGAAGCCAGGATAGAGATATCTGATATTGCCAGATACATGATTAGTAGGTAAGAGATCTGATAGACAGTCGGATGCTCACAGCACCCCTGTGAGGCAGGGTTTATCATCTCCACTTTGCAGCTCAGGAAGCACAGAAGAGTGAAGTAACTTGCTGCTGGTGGACTTGTGTAAGCAGACAGGAGCAAAAACAGGGAATCTGAGGTTTCAAAGTTTTGTGGCTATGTTATAGGTACATGCAAGTGAAGCCTTGAAAACTTTTGCATTACCCAAAACGTACAAAAAATAAGACATTTATATGTTGGGAATTTCCCACATCGGATTTCTTTCCTCCAGACATCAAGACTGATTTAAGACCTATCCATTCAATTTCCCATTATCCCCTTTAGTCTCATTCTCAGGGCATTATGAACAAACCTTCACAATCTTGTTTGATCAGCATTCAAGAGAACTGTAAAATGTGTATCAGACCTAGTGGCCAAATCTTGGTTTCTTATACCCTTCTCTACTAAAGGGAGCCAGAGAGGAGTTGCCGGTTCCAAAGATGAAGCAGTAAAATCATACGATGGACCTTAAGCATATTATTAGCCAGAGAGGAAGACTGGGCTCGAAGAATGATAGGGCATGTCAAAAAGGCCCAAGAGTTAGCTCGCAGGAGCTCCCACCAGCCACATACGAAACATTCTGAGAATCAAAATGAATAATGACAGTAAGAGAGTATAACCCATTGAATAAAATAAGAATTCAGGAGTCCCTGCTGGTACACGTATTTTTCACATAGTTAGAATGTCAACTAATAAGTATAGAAGGAAATATGGAGTTAGAAAATCATTATATAAAGGTTTCCTTGTCTCCGGAGACCATTTTAGACTTGAAGTCTGTTTTGTGTAATATGAGTATAGCCACTCCTGCTTTCTTTTGGTCACCATGTGCAGGAACTATATTTTCCAAGCCTTCATTTTCAGCCTATGTGTATCGTTAAATCTAAAGTGAGTCCCTCAGAGGTAGCATATTGTTGGATCTTGGTTTTTTTTTTCCCTATTTGTCCACTGTATCCCTTTTGATTGGTGAGTTTAATCCATGTTTTAAAGCAATTATTGATAAATGAGGACTTACTATTGCCATTTGGTTATTTGCTTTCTGTCTATTTTGCAGTTGTTTCCTCCCTCTCTTGCTATCTTCCTTTATTATTGGATGATTTTTATAGTGATTTGCTTTTTTTTATTATTTTTTATTGGAGTATAGTTGACTTACTATGTTGTGTTAGTTTCAGGTGTACAGCACAGTGACCCAGTTATACATATACACATATATCCACTCTTTTTTAGATTCTTTTCCCATATAGGTTATTAGAGAGCATTGACTAGAGTTCCCTGTGCTATACAGTAGGTCCTTATTAGTTACCTATTTTATACATCAACAGTGTATATATGTCAATCCCAATCTCCCAATTCATCCCGCCCTCCCTTTCCCTCTTGGTATCCATAAGTCCACTATCTACGTCTGCCTTTCTATTCCTGCCCTGCAAATAGGTTCATCTGTACCATTTTTCTAGATTCCACATACAAGCAATATTATACAAGGTTTTTCTCTTTCTGACTTATTTCATTCTGTACAGTGACTTTCTTTGACTCTTCTCTTTCTTTTGGCTCTAATAAGTTTTTTCTTTATGATTAGCTTAAGACCTGCATAAAATATCTTGTAGCTATAGGTTTCTATTTTAAGTGGATAAAAACTTAGTTTTAATCACGTCAAGAAAACACTGCATTTTATCCCCTCCCCCATACATACTTTGTGTTCTTAATAGCCAGAGTTTGCTGCTTCTTATATTGTGTTCACACAATACTTTTTATACTGAGTGTTCACAGACTCCTTCTCCTGCTTAAGTGTCACTGAAGCTCTTTATTGCATTTTTCATCTCATTCTTTGTATTCTTCAGCTCCAGAATTTCTGTTTGGTTCTTTTGTGATAAGTTTTATTTCTTTGTAGAACATCTCATTTTGTTCATATACTGTTTTCCTGATTTTGTTGAATTGTCTCTCTGTGTTCTCCTGTAGCTTAGTGAGTTTATGAAAACAGTTATTCTGATTCTTTGGAGTTGATTATGGGAAAATTCTTTTCCTCCTTTGGTAGTGCCACATTTCCTTAATTTTTTGTGCTTCGTTTAGCCTTGTGGTGCTGTCTGTGCATTTGAGGTAGCAGTAACTTTTCTAGGCTTCACAGTCTGAGTCCAGTGGGGAAAGACCTTCACCTATGCGTGGGTCCAAGGGTGCTGCCTGGTTGAGGGGCAGTGGCTTTGGCTCTGGTGGGACACAGTATCTTCCTCAGCTCCAAGGAGGGCATGTAGTCTTTTGTGGCTCTGCCAGCTGCGATCAGTGTTGACGAGGCTGTTAAGGCCCTCAGGAGCCAAGGCTGTTGGTGTTTGTGACAACAGGGAGAGCTTTTGGGATCCTTGGTGGTGAAACCTCCTAGGGTCTTCCTGTTCTCTTTTTCCCTCATGGGTGGAAGTCATAGGCAAGAGGATCTGTCTTGGCACTGGGTTTGGCACACAGGCATACAGACAGTGACACTGTGGTCCAAAACATAAGCAGGTGTGGAATGGCTGCAGAGATGGGGCCCAGGGCATGTGCACAGTTGTGTACGGGTGGGAGTGGATTATGGCTCTGGTCCTGGGCGGGGGGAGTGCACTTCTGGCTCCTTCTCCAGGGGAGCTCAGCGGTGTGGACTCTGGGGTAGCTCTGGCAGCAGGGATCATCATCAGGGAAGAACAAGGGGATCCTCGGTGGCAAAAGCTATGGATGTCCACAGTAGGTGTGTCTGAGGTCCTCCTAACCTCCTTTCCCCCCACTTGGGGAAGTAACACCTTGAGGCTCCCTCTTTTTTTAAATTAATTTTTATTGGAGTATAGTTGTTTTACAATGTTGTGTTACTTTCTGCTGTACAGAAAAGTGAATCAGTTATACATATACATGTATCCCCTCTTTTTTAGATTTCCTTCCCATTTAGGTCACCACAGAGCATTGAGTAGAGTTCCCTGTGCTGTACAGTCGGTTCTCATTAGTTGTCTATTTTATACATAATAGTGTATATATATCTATCCCCATCTCCCAGTTCATCCCACCCTCCCTTTCCCCCCTTGGTGTCCATACATTTGTTCTCTACATCTGTGACTCTATTTCTGCTTTGCAAGTAAGTTCATCTGTACCATTTTTCTAGATTCCACATGTAAACAATATTGTATGATATTTGCTTTTCTCTTTCTGACTTACTTTACTCTGTATGACAGTCTCTAGGTCCATCCACATCTCTGCAAATGACACAGTTTCGTTCCCTTTTAGGGCTAAGTAATAATCCATTGTATACAGGTACCACATCTAATGCCAAGTTGTGCTGGGTTAGGGGGATGGGGGACACAGGGACGATGCTTCCTTCACTTTTCTATGTAGCTGTTCTATTTTTGCTCCTCTGGGTTCTTGGACATTCTTTGTTGTACTCCAGAGCTCTCTCACAGCTATTTTCATTTGTGATGTACTTGTTTATTCATTGTTTTAGTTGTTTTATCTTGGGGGGTGGGAGACAAGAATTGAGACCTCCTAGTTCACCGTCCTGCTGACATCTCTTTGAATTATTCTTGAAACTATTCAGTAACTTTGGAATTAGTCCAAAATCAAAAGTTACCAAAATAAGCAAAAAAAAAATCTAATTATGTATAGCACAGGGAACTCTACTCAATACTCTGTAATGCCCTATATGGGAAAGGAATCTAAAATAAAGTGTGGATATATGTATATGTATAACAGGTTCACTTTGCTGTACACCTGAAACTAAGGCAACATTGTAAATCAACTCTACTCCAAAAAAATTTTTTTAAAAAAGAACCCTTTAATTAGAAAGCTTTTCATGACCCATTGTCAGAGGCCCAGAAAACTTACCACTGATTGAAGGCTCCGTGTGTGTAGACGAAACATTATATTTTTCACATCCTGACGGAGTCTAGAAACATCTAAATGGTATTTGCAAGGATGTTCTAGAATGGTAGTATGCAGAATGATATAAGGACAGAACACATGAGCTTCACTGTTGGGCCCAAATGACGCATTAGAAAGTTACTTCTCTCTGGGTCTTGCTTTCTCCATCTTTACAATGGGAGTAAAAATCAGCACCAACCTCTTACCATTACTAAAAGGGTGAAATTAGGCACAGGAAGTAAAGTGCCTGGTACTTGAATATTGGTTCTTATTTTGTTATCCTAAATATCTCCTTACATATGCCTTAGCTTGCTAAGAGTATAAGCAACTTAGAGAAGAAAAACAAATGTATTTTTAAAGAAAAGTAAGTGAAAAGATAAAAATCGTTTTCCCAAGGAGAAAAAATATTAAATTACTTTTTGAAAACACATTAAAGTAATCGGTTTTACTTCGGCACACAGCTGAGTATGCCTTAGTACACAACCCCAGGATGAGACACGCAAATGTCTAGGATTCAGTCATTTTACATGCCTCTGTGATCCGGTCTCAGCTTGGCATGCTGACTTTATCATTTCTGAAAGACCACACATGGATATCTAAAGAAATGATCTAATACTAGTGGGAGCAACAACGTTATTTCCCATTTATTGGGCATATTACCGTGGGCCAGGTGCTTTGCATACCTCTTTGCATCGATCAGCTTCTTATAGCCTCATAAAAACTCTTTGAGGTGGATATTATTATCCCATTATACAGTGGGTTGGCATAGTTGAATTTTGAATCTTGACAATAAGATTTTATAGTCTTTGCTCTTAACCACTATATCATATTCCCACTTTTAGCATCTTCCCAGTGAATAACCAGAGCAGAGTCATGGGAATTCCATGTGGGGAAGGGAGTGATACTTGGACATCTAACTTGGAAGCTTCAAGAATTTGAGCCAGGAAGCAGCAGGACTCTTGTGGTGGAGTTAAGGGCACAGGAATCCAGCTCTTGAACAAGATGTATGAGGAGGTAAACTTGGCGACGATGAATTTAGAATCTAGGTCTAGAGAGTCTGGACGACACAGCAAATTACCAAGATAGGACTCAAACTCATGAAACAAAGTAGAATTTCAGTTTCAAGAAGGAGGAGAGTGAACCATCTATACATCTGATTTTATTTCCAAGTTCTAAAACGTTAAGTTAGGCCACAAGCTTTAAAGTGAGACCATTTTAACTTTAATTGGAGTAGAGTTGATTTACAATGTTGTGTTAATTTCAGGTGTACAACAAAGTGAATCAGTTATACATATACATATATCCATTCTTTTTCAGATTCCTTTCCCATATAGGTTATTACAGAACATTGAGTAGAGTTCCCTGTGCTAAGCAGTAGGTCCCTATTAGTTATCTATGAAGTGAGACCATCTTGATTGGAATTTCAGCACTACCACTAAAAGACTGTGAAATTTTATACAATACAAATTACATAAGATTCTCAGTCTTCACTTTCTTGCCTGAAAATAGCATATAATAACACCTATTTTATACAATTATTGTAGCACTGTAGTATTTACTATTGAAAAATATCTGCCTGTAAGTGGACCTGTGCAATTCAAACCTGTGTTGTTCAAGGGTCAACTGTGTTCAAAACCAGCCCACTAAAACAGAGTTCATTTTTCTCAGAATAGCCGGTGGACAAAGAAATGTGCCATGAATTCTAATGCAAATGTAAGATATTAGACCCTTCGTTGGGGGAGAAAAGTTTTCCTACCCAAACATGAAAATGGAAGCTGTATTTTCTAATCAGGATGAGATTCATTGATCAAAGTCATTGATCACAAGCTATCCACTTCATTATCTTGTGATAATTATTGTTTCATTTTTCATCCTTGAGAATTGTCCAGAGAAACATTTCATATGCATCTGTATCACAGCCTATATTTTAAACTAGTTTAGAGCCTAGTTTTAAAAAGGTTCACATTATATTGGGCGTTTTGTGTGAACGACTTTGTTTTTCAAACAGCTACTACTCTGACACGACAGGGTTTGGTTGTTTAATCCTGTTTATACACTCCACTGTTAGTTCTGTAGTTAGAAGCTATCTTCAGTCACAACTGAAAAAGTGCCTGCAATTTAATAGCATCTTAGTACTGGTGATGCCACAAATAGAGTTGTTTTTATTCTGAGCATCAGGCAAATGGGGGAGAAACGTGTTCGCGGAGCCACAGGATCAAATGATTCTCCTTCAAGTTGTGTGGAGGTCAGCCTCAAGAAGGAAGCAAACTAGTAGGAAGCTTAATTTATGAGCTCTGTAAGTACAAAGGTACAGAAGTGATGGACTTCAAAATTGACTACTTTCAACAGCAGTTTCATCAGCTGGCAACAGTGTGCAAAAGAGTGGGAGAAAAAGAAAAGAATGTCTTTGGAAGAAAATAATGTGGCACTGAACCAGGATTCAAACAGCTGATCACAGTGATCCCATTTCATGACAAATGCAAAAAGAAAAAAAGAGAGAGAATTATGTGATGAATGAAATATTCTTTTGGTATTTGTGTAAGTATTAAACAGTAAATAAGATGACATCTTAAATTCAAAAATGTGATTAGATAAAGTATATTTAATTCGGTATTAGAAAATGAAATAGGCTATGACAATATGATGGTAAATGGGTCATTGCTCTTCAATGAAGATGTTTTCTCCACTTTATTTCTCCAATCACCCCACCTTAAATCACGGAAGGAGATGAGGGGTCAAGACTACTTCCTACAGGTGAATTGCTTTTCCTTAAGCAGTTGATCCTATTAGGTCAGTGTTCGAGTCTTGACAAAGAGTCCATTTCCATCAGAACGTTGCTGTAATCGCCAAAGAGCAACTGAGGACCCAAGGGACGTCCGTTTGCCTTCTCTGAGATTCTCAGGCCAGAACTGGCATGGGGATTGAATTCAATTGGAATTGAATCCCAAAGCACTGAATTCCATTCATAATGTTTACCTGTAAAACCCGCCTGTCCACATCCTAGGAGTCTACAAAAGTTCATATTCAGAAGGTAAAATCTATAGCAGACCATAATTCTGAAAATAAGAAAACAGTGAGAAAACTCACTCCACAGAAGGCAGTAAATGACAAGTAACAGTAAACATTAGCTAGAGCCAATTATGTCTGCTATAGAGATTGTCTCTTGTTCCGTGAGCTAATTTAGGAGCAGCTGTATTCAGGAGTGAGAGTGGTGCAGAAAGGGAGGTGCACAAAAATATAATTTAAGGTTATAAAACAAATATTTCAGGGTAATAGAAGGAAAACAGAGGAGCACAAAGCAGGTCAGACCCTTGGGGAATTTAGGATTGTGTTAAAGAGACAGGGCTAACTTCTAGAAATAGCTATAGAACGTACAAAAATAATCTGTGTAAAAGCTCATAGTTCTATAATTAAACTACAAAAATGCTACTCTCCTCACTGTTAACAGAGCATCAGGTGGTAACCATTTGGAGAGAACATATGGTGATGAAAAAAAAAGTGAGGCAAGGATCCTTGCCTCACTAGGTGTTACGTAGCTTTACTTTGAACAACAGCTTTCAGATGGAACCCTAGCTCTGCAGACTGAGGTCCACGTGTTTACGTACGTAAGCGCAGGAATCCGTGACCCATAGGTTTAAATAAGTAGGGTCTAGAATGGCCAGAACACCCTAATGAATGTCTTTTCTACACATTTTCTATCAGCAATGTAAGTTCTCTTTCAAGGGTGATTGTTTTTATTTTATTGAAGTATGGTTGATTTACAACATTTTGTTAATTTCTGGTGTATGGCAAGGTGATTCAGTTATATACATATATAATAGTTTGCATCTGCTAATCCCAAACTCCCAGTCCATCCCTCCCCCACCCCCCTCCTCCTTGGCAACCATAACTCTGTTCTCTATGTCTGTGAGTCTGTTTCTGTTTCATGGATAAGTTCATTTGTGTCATATTTTAGAGTCCACATGTAAGTGACATCATACGGTATTTGTCTTTCTCTTTCTGACTTAATCACACTTAGTATGATAATCTCTATGTCTGTCCACGTTGCTACAAATGGCATTATTTCATTCTTTTTAATGGCTGAGTAGTATTTCATTATATATATATAATATTATATATATATATATGTCACATCTTCTTTATCCATTCATCTGTTAATGGACATGTAGTTTGTTTCCTTGGCTATTGTAAGTAGTGCTGTTATGAACATTGGGGTGCATGTATCTTTTTGAATTATAGTTTTGTCTGGGTATATGCCCAGGAGTGGGATTGCTGGATCATACAGCAACTCGATTTTTTATTTTTTGAGGACTCTCCATACTGTTTTCCATAGTGGCTCCACCAGTTTACCTAAGGGAATATTGTTTCTGAAAAGCCATAGGGAATAGAAACATTAACTTCTGGGAAAAGTTATTAAATAGAAACAAAGGGTCATAGTTATCATCGAGTTAAATTCATAGACACAGGAGATCTTGAATTTGAAATGTTGATACATATGACAGGATTCATATAAAGAAACTAGGTGACTCATGAATTTGCTCTCACTCTTTAAGTTGGGCTCTGGAAGTTTGAGTCAACCACACTCGACAGGAAAAGCTGATGTAATGCTCATTTGTTACTTTCTAGCACTTAATTTTTTAAAAATACAGTTTAAAAGAACATATTAAGGGTCTAGAGCAGCGGTCCCCAACCTTTTTGGCACCAGGGACCAGTTTCGTGGAAGACAATTTTTCCACGGACCCAGGAGGGGGGGATGTTTTCAGGGTGATTCAAGCACATTACATTTATTGTGCACTTTATTTCTATTATTATTACATTGTAATATATAATGAAATAACTGTACAACTCACCATAATGCAGAATCAGTGGGAGCCCTGGGCTTGTTTTCACTTGCCACTCACTGATAGGGTTTTGATATGAGTCTGCAAGCAATTGATTTATTATGGTCTCTGTGCAAACCTCTCTGCTAATGGTAATCTGTATTTGCAGCCGCTTCCCAGCACTAGCATCACTTCCTCGGCTCCACCTCAGATCATCAGGTATTAGATTCTTATAAGGAGCTCGCAGCCTAGGTCCCTCGCATTCGCCTTTCACAGTAGAGTTCCGGGTCCTCTCAGAATCTAATGCCACCGCTGATCTGTCAGGAGGCGGAGCTCAGGCGGTAATGCAAGCAATGGGGAGTGGCTGTAAATATAGATGAAGCTTTGCTGGCTCACCCGCCACTCACCTCCTGCTGTGTGGTACCGGTCTGTGGCCCGGGGGTTGGGGACCCCTGGTCTACAGGGTTGTTTGATTTTCTAAAACATGGAAATGAAACAATTTCCCCCACAGAATTATGTATTTCTTCTGGAAATCAGAATACTACTGCAATGTCAGCCTCACCCTCAGGTGCCATGGAATAATTGTCCTACTAGACAAGGGTCTTAACATCTTGGCCCCAAATCAGATACAAATTATTATTACTCAAACGTGCTTGATGAATCTAATGTTATAAACGGTTCCTACCTACAGATGAATTAGGATTAGTTACTGTGTGAACTGCTTCTAGCAAGAAAAGAGAGTTTCCAGTCAGTGTATGGACCATGCTTGTTACAAAAGAAAAAAAAATTCAATTTCATGATAGCTTTCACTGAAGGGGGAAAAAGCATCTAAGTAGAACTCTAAAATATTCATAAGTATTAAAATCTGTTCTGTTAAAACGAGAAAGAATTATAGCCCAGATAGGTCTAGTGAGAAACTACTTTTTTTTTTTTTTTTTTTGCGTACGCGAGCCTCTCACTGTTGTGGCCTCTCCCGTTGCGGAGCACAGGCTCCAGACGCGCAGGCTCAGCGGCCATGGCTCACGGGCCCAGCTGCTCCGCGGCATGTGGGATCTTCCCAGACCAGGGCACGAACCCGTGTCCCCTGCATCGGCAGGCGGACTCTCAACCACTGTGCCACCAGGGAAGCCCAAGAAACTACTTTTAAAGGTCAGTTATCTCCTGTAGGCCCTGATTAGTCATATGACTTAAATCGAAGTAGAGAGACAATGTGATAGGACACATAATCAATAGACTAAACGTACTTATTATTTTATGACAAACAGTTTACAGCTTAACCCAGAAATCTTGAGCACACATTACTCCAAGCAATTGCATTTTTAGTCTAAAAAAAAAAAAGTCTTACAAAACAACCATAGAGTGCCTCAAACTTTCCCACTCCTGAATTAAGAATTATTTACAGTTAGTCTGTGGGAAGATTCTTAGAAATAACTGCATGGCCTCTGTTTGATTGATCTCCATCATATCAGCAAGATTGTGGTAACAAATAGAGCTAAGAATTAACTTTCTAAAGGGAAAGAAACCAAAATTCTGCCTCAAAAACTCAGGGCTATTAAAGGATTTTCTCTTTTTGTCTTTCTTTCTTTTTCTTTGCCCTGACTTTCAATAGACCTTGGGTTTGTTAGCCTGGCAAAAATGAACACGTCAGCTTTCATTGCAAATCACTGCCCAGCTAAAATGGGATTTTGAAAAGATGTGCCACCTACTTCATTAATAATAACATCAAATTCTTTTTTCTTGGTTTGCTTCATAGACATATCCTTCTTGGTTCCACAAATCATTTCTTTATGTGACTGTGGATCTTAAAAAAAATAAGAAAAAGACTGAATTTTTTTTTTCCTCTGTCACCATGTATTACATAAATATAAGATCTAGGAAAGTCTTTCTGCCTTAAGTACCAGGAAATCTATACAAAAAAAAAAGAAGAAGAAAAGAAAAGAAAGCAAAAAAGAAAAAGTGGAAGAAAGAGGGGTGAACAAAGTGGGGAAGGGAGGGAGGGAGGCCGTTTCCGTAAATAAATCTATACCAATAAAAGACGTATTAGAAGTAAGTCCATCAAAAGACTGACTCAGTTATCAAAAGAAGGAAGCTGTTAATTCAATCTGTTAGTTTATTTACAAGCCACTTTTATTACCAATAATGCATAATTTAGAAGTCAGAGTATTTTAAAACTCAAAGCTTTACAATTTTGCATAATCTCCCATCATGAAAAGTCAGTGCACAGTGGTACTTACAGGCACAGATGGGATGAATTTTAGTATAACCCCAGTAACAATTAGCTTCTGTTAGAATATGTGAGTTATCTGTGGTTATTATAGAATATTACTTTTTTTCCCACCATCAGCATTTGTCTGCTGTTCGTATGGCCCAATTAATAGATGGCATTTTTATTTCACAGGGACAGCCATCAGACTGTCACTTTTGCCTCCAGGTAGACATACACAGTCTGAGGCAATTGTTCTTTATAATTTCCATACCAACCTCTGATTGATGGAATGCCAAAGCTATAAAATGCTGTCAGTAAAACAAAAACTTGGTCCAGGTGTTTTGTGATTTTTATGATCTTAGCTTTCAAGGGCAAAGCACTACCTCTGCAGTCAGGCTGCATCACAGCTCAAGGGAAAGGTGTTGATGTTTTGATGAAAAGAAGGTATCAGTCTTTCTTCTTGACTTGGAAACCACAGAGCAGCAGCCTTGCATCCCTGCAAGAAATGCAGAATCTCAGGCTGAGCTCCAGACCTGCCACTTCAGAAACCCGCATTTTAGCAATTCCCAGGGATTCGGGGCTCATTTTAAAGTTTGAAAGGCCTGCTAGAAAGGTTGCCCCCCAGCCTGCAATATATTCCAGCAACTCATCTTCAGGTGGACTTCAAGAATGACTCTAATCAACCCGAATCCTAGGTTGTTTTAACTATGCCACTTGTATTGATGGATTTGTTGCCGACCAGGGTTCTTGTCCCTCTGTAATCAATAGAAATTGGTAAGAGGCCAGACAAGAAATTCAGGCAAGGCTTTACTGGGGCCCCTGCTGCAGCAGGGAGTAGGAAAACAAGTAACAGGTGCCCTTGCTTGCTCCCCAAGGTGGGGTGAGCTGGTTCCTTACATGGGGTGAGGGGAGGGGTGTGGCCAGGGCTCAGGCTGGAGGTGTGGCCTAGGTGGTCTGCCCGCCCCTTTGGTGGTGTTGAGTGCAGGGGGCATGTGCAGTACCCTGCTTTTGCTCCCAGCTCTTCAGAAGTGGCAGTTGGGTTTTTGGTCTTTCTGTATCTTGTTGTCCATAATTGGCCCCAACTGTGCATGCACGCAGTTATTTTTAGTCCCTTGTAGTTTCTCTGCATTTTGTTGCTCAAGGACACATCTGTCTGGGTGCAAGCACTGCAGCAGAGGGTCCCAGCCTGTCTCAGATTCATCTCTCTGACATAATCCAATACAAAAATGACTTCCTCGTGATGCAGTTCTTAGAACTACTCTGCCATTTAATTATCCAGTCTGATTTTGATTTTGAAATTCTTTGACTTTATTCATTTAACAAAATTTTCACATTCCATAAATCTCATAAGCCAGCACGTATGGGAATAAAAACAGTGTCTAGGTGTGCCACAAAGTTACTTAAATTTATTATTATTTAATTATGCATGCGTTTAAGTGAGACATTTGCAACCTTTTCCTATAAAGGGCCAGAGGGTAAACATTTTAGGCTTTATGGGCCAAGAGACCACATCACTTAATTTGTGTCCAGATTTAGTATTCCCGATCATCAAAATGTAAAAATTATACTTAGTTCTTGGTCATATGAAAACAGGCAGTGGGCAGGATTTGGCTCACAGGCAGTCGTTGACTCAGAGGTCAGCAATCTAAATTACACTTTAGCCAGAAACTATCAAACTCTTAGAGGAAAACACAGGCAGGACACTCTATGACATACATCACAGCAGGATCCTTTCTGACCCACCTCCTAGAGAAATGGAAATAAAAACAGAAATAAACAAATGGGACCTAATGAAACTTCAACGCTTTTGCACAGCAAAGGAAACCATAAACAAGACCAAAAGACAACCCTCACAATGGGGGAAAATATTTGCAAATGAAGCAACTGACAAAGGATTAATTTCCAAAATTTACAAGCAGCTCATGCAGCTCAATATCAAAAAAACAAACCCAATCCAAAAATGGGCAGAAGACCTAAATAGACATTTCTCCAAAGAAGATATACAGATTGCCAACAAACACATGAAAGAATGCTCAACATCATTAATCATTAGAGAAATGCAAATCAAAACTACAATGAGATATCATCTCACACCAGTCAGAATGGCCATCATCAAAAATTCTAGAAACAATAAATGCTGGAGAGGGTGTGGAGAAAAGGGAACCCTCTTGCACTGTTGGTGGATGTGAATTGATACAGCCACTATGGAGAACAGTATGGAGGTTCCTTAAAAAACTACAGATAGAACTACCATATGACCCAGCAATCCCACTACTGGGCATATACCCCGAGAAAACCATAATTCAAAAAGAGTCATGTACCAAAATGTTCATTGCAGCTCTATTTACAATAGCCCGGAGATGGAAACAACCTAAGTGTCCATCATCGGATGAATGGATAAAGAAGATGTGGCACATATATACAATGGAATATTACTCAGCCATAAAAAGAAACGAAATTGAGCTATTTGTAATGAGGTGGATAGATCTAGAGTCTGTCATACAGAGTGAAGTGAGTCAGAAAGAGAAAGACAAATACCATATGCTAACACATATATATGGAATTTAAGAAAAAAAAATGTCATGAAGAACATAGGGCTAAGACAGGAATAAAGACACATACCTACTAGAGAATGGACTTGAGGATATGGGGAGGGGGAAGGGTAAGCTGTGACAAAGCGAGAGAGTGGCATGGACATATATACACTACCAAACGTAAGGTAGATAGCTAGTGGGAAGCAGCCACATAGCACAGGGAGATCAGCTCGGTGCTTTGTGACCACCTGGAGGGGTGGGATAGGGAGGGTGGGAGGGAGGGAGACGCAAGAGGGAGGAGATATGGGAACATATGTATATGTATAACTGAGTCACTTTGTTATAAAGCAGAAACTAACACACCACTGTAAAGCAATTATGCCCCAATAAAGATGTAATAAATAAATAAATAATACTTTTAAAATGAGGGTCTGAGAGCTAAGAGATGCCATTCTAGAAACAGGATACAGAAGCCACTGCTGTGTTCCTTCTGTGCAGACAGCAGTCTCCATGTAACTGTGGCCCTACACCCGGCCAAGGCTTTGGTCTTGTGAGGCCAAGAGGCAACAGGATATATTTCTAAGATTCTTAAGAGAATGGATAGGATAACACAGAATTAATTATCATATTCCATCGTGGTAGAAATGAATGGCACCCCCTTGACGCTCAGAGGAAGTGTCACTGAACAAAAGGAAATCCTTCCTCTAAGACAGGGAGCCAACTTACTGGACTCAGTGCAACATGCCATGATAAGAGGGTTTGCTTACAAACCACTCTGCGGAAGAGAAGAACGATGTTAAAGGTCAGTGATTAAAATTTGGTTCAGTATTACAGCTGAAAAATTTATAATTTGGCATTTTCTTTTCTCCAAGATGTATTCTGCAACTTCATTAATGCCAGGCCCCAAATAGGCTACTTCAAGTTCAAGGGGAGTGTTGGCCGTTGTTGTTTAACTTTGGAAATTCATTTTAGGGGCTCCTGAATTGTCACTTTCCCACCCACATCCTGGGCAAAAAGTGCTGATGCATCCCAGCACATCCCCCCTGAGCCTGAACAGAGCTCTCAGACAGACTACAGATGCATTCAGTGGGGAGCCTGCCAGGCTCCTTGGGCTGTAGACCACACACTGCACCAAGCTTGGTGCTTAGTGCTAAGAGCAGACAATGACATCAGGCACTTAAGAGTGTGAATTTGACTGCCGTTTCAGCTCTCCCATGCTCTGTGTCAGTGACCCACATGAAACCCTGAAGGAGCCCATTCGGCACCGTACATCTCAATAATCAAGTGAAGGGTGACAGCTTCCCCAGGAAGCCCTGCCCTGGGCTCCCTGGGGTCCAGTTGTGCCCAGCTCTCAGCATTTGCTACTTCTACGTTGCATGGCCTAATGTCCACTGGGCAGCAATAAGTAGGGCCTATTCTAAAAGTATACTTCTGTACAAAAACCTAATTTTTGCAATGACTCTTTAGGTTCTGTTAAGGTGTTTATTGCCCAACTCATCTCGGCATTGAGTCAAAAAAGTACTGGCAGATTTCTTGGCATTTAGTCAAAAGTTACTGATACCAACATACGTAGCTTTGACGTAAGGGAGCTGGGCTCTTTTTTCCTGCATGTCTGAACTCACAAGCCTGTTAGTGAACTGTTTACCATCAATAGTGGAAAAAAATAGGAAGAAGGTGAATGAGAAAAGTTTGGGTTTGGTTAAAGTATAACATCCTAGGGCTTTTGCAGGGGAGGTGGCGACGAGGATGTCTGTCTTGACTCTCATTTCAGACAGCGTGACATTCATTTTTTTCTGCTGGTCAGTATAGGTCTATTCCGGGAGGTTGATGTATGTGCACCTGATGTGCGCACATAGGTTGTATGGGAATCACAGAAAAGTGCCTTTTACCTTGGACTCAGAACTCCAGTCAGCTGTTCCTCCCCTGGCCCCGTGTGCCAGCCTAACTCAGCCTTGTTGATAGCTTCCTAAATGTTCACCCAGTTTGGGTTCTGTGAATAGGCCACCACTTCCTGTCTAGCCTCTTGATGTTGTGACCCATCTGTTTTGGGGATGTCTATTCTTGCTTCAACAGTTAGCCTTCAAGAAATGATTTCTAATGTTCTCTCAATAGCTCAAAGCACCAATGTCCCAAAACCTAAGCTAAAAAGTCATCACCTGACCCTCATGCCTAGTCTCTTAACCAACAGATGATAAGAGACAAAGAATGGAAACCCACTAGGGATTGTGATGCCCATTACCTCATGGCAGAGTCCAGAGCGTCAACACCATCACCATGAAGCCCAGAAGGCTTTCGACACTTTCATTTCCAGCACGAATGGAAAGCACTTCAGGATTTATGTGATCCTGGCAGAACTAGGTAGTTTCTATATTCAGAGGGGTGCTGTCTTTCATAACTTTATTGGCATATTTGGGTCTACGGTGCTGAAACCTGAACACGAGTTACAGCCAATCTCTGGCTTCTTTGCAGATCTGCACAGAAATCCAGGTGAAAAGTCAGGACACCTGGCCTAAACTCACCCAGCAAAAAACGTTCCCTGACAGTATCCGGTCACCCACAGTGAAAGCCAGAGACTCTGCTCTGACTGGGACATAAAGACAGAGGAAATGATGTGTCACCAGATCCAGATGGCTCAAAGGGCAGATGGGAAAGGCAAAGGCAAGGCAAAATCTCCCCTAATTACCTTTCAGATTTCCCTGAAAAAGAAAATCTTATTTGAAATCTCAGTCAGATGAAAGAAAGCATAAGCTGATTAGCTGTCTTCTTCCATCAATAAGGATACCGACACCGACTACCTCAATCCCTGGCAACATGTAACATATGCATTTATAATACATTCTTGGTCACACCCAGATTTCTAAGATTATTTACCTTGGGCAGTGTCCTCATACTTTTTACACTTCTGTCCCCATTTTTAAACTTAAAAATTCCACAATCATCTGGAAATACTGCTGTGCTTTCTAGGAGGCATTCTTCCAATTAAGGTTATAGAGGTCTTATAGTTGGCAAACATTAATGGAGCTCTTACTATGTGTCAGGTATTATTCTAGGCACTTGATATTCATAGAGAATGAAACAAACGCCCCTGCCTGCATGAAGCCTACAGTCTAGTCAAGGGAAGGGAAAGTGGAGTGTAGCGGAGAACAACGATGGTCAGTAGAAATGATAAATTAATATATAATGCTAGAAGAAAAACCAGACCAGAATTGGAGGAGAAAGAGTGCAAAGACTGGGGAGGATGCTGAAAGGTCATCCATTATAGATTGTGGGAACCCAGCTTTCCTTTGGACCCTTTTACCCCGCCGCTCTTATTTTTACCTACCTTGTACTCTTTCCTATCAACACGTTTATTGAGACAGTTTAGCATTGTAGCTAAGCACCCGAATTGGGATCTAATTCTTGGATGAATGAATGGGGCAAGTTATTGAACACCTCTACTTCTTAGTTCATCAGGCTTTCATGGGTTTTGTGAAGAGTAAAGGAATTGTTTTTGTGAATTGGCACCTAAACTAATACCTGGACATACTAAGAACTAAACAAATGGTAAATAATAATGTATTTGACATACAATACAAGGTACTGTGCACTTCTAATCATGTGCCCACCTGTCTTTTCCTCCTCGGGTTCCACAGAGTTCCTGAGAAAAGGGCTATAGCTATTGTAGCAGCCCCTAGAAGTAGGAATCCTGAATTCATAAACGACAGAAGATACACATTCCAGCCCTAAATCTGGGCTGCAGATTTCTCAATTGGTAAAATGAGAAATTTCCAATATATATTTAACAAACTGATAAAACCAATTAAGGTATTAAAACTCTGTTGTGCAACGTAGATGCTCGATAAATGTCTCCTGAGTTGAGTCCGTAAAGATTGTGACTGTACTGCATTTGACTGGAGAGTAGTCTCCTGATAAATAGCTTAAGTTTGTTCTCTGTAGAGAAAGGAAGATTAATAGTCCCCTCATCTTCTCTGGGATGACAGTGATTCTTTAAAGAAGTCTCTTAGATAAGACTTTAAAAGTGGCTCCTTTGCTGGAGCTAGTGGATAGCAAGTTGCCTGGTAAGTTGCAGCAAAAGGAAAAGGCATACGATGAATGGCCCCCGGCCAGAGCTTTTCCTTAAGCCAACGTCCTAGGACACCATGGGGTGCTAACCTGCCTAGCAAGGTTTTGTTCCTGAACCAAACTTGGGTCCACTTACTCGCATGCAGTGAAGCCAATCTACTGCCACTGGGTTGTGGTGAAGGAAAGTGCAGCATTTATTGCAGGGCTAAGCAAGGAGTCCAGGTAGCTAGTGTTTAAAAGACCCTGAATTCCCAGAAGGCTTTCAGGAAAAGGTTTTCAAAGACAGGACGAGGGAGGGGTGTTTGGGGGTGTATGATGAGCTTGTAGACATTCTTCTGACTGGCTGGTGGGGAGGTAACTGGGAGTCGGCATCATCAACCTTCTGGTTCCAACTGGTCTGGGGTCTACGAGCTTGTGGGCAGCATATAGTTAACTTTTTCCACTTGGTGGGAGTTTCTGTACCTGCAAAACAGCTCACTGTCCCACTCTTTCTGGTAAACTGGCCCAGGGGTTCTTCTTTCTCTGCAACTCAGACGCTGCTTCGTGACTTGGGGGTCTGTGAACCACCTGCATGGTTCTTACTGCTGCAATTTCTATTTTAACCAGCTCACCGCTGCCAGCAAGTCTATCAGAAAATAAAGATATGCTATGGAAGTTCATAACAGTCTGTCATCTTCACGGTCGAGTCACAGCTGTGTAACATACCCATTAATGGACTAGAACTTAGAGCACAAGTAGCTTCATCACCATGTAATTGAAAGGAAACAGTTTGGACAGAGCAAGAAAAATTCTTGGCTTAGCAAAGCCGATGACAGGGAGAAACACTGGGAAAAAAATCACTACAGGACATATTGTCACTTTAAAACTGTCTTTCTTTTCCAGAAGTGAGGCTGTAATTTTGATTCTACTTTTTAGACTATCAAGGTTTTCAAATGAACATAATCATGCTGTGTAGCTAATATACTGAGCTGACGACCATCTGTATATCTTTGTTTAACTCTTTGCTTTTATCATGGCTTGTAAGAGACTCTATACATTTTCTGGTTCACCTTATTTCCAGACACATAGTGGGGACTGTATTTTCTTGACCCCGCCCTTTTCAGTCAATGAAATATTACTGAAAGTGATATGTGTCACTTCTGAGACGTTTTAAAAGCCAGTACAGGATTGTCATGTCCCCTTTACCCTCTCACGGTGATAACAGAGGCATCATGAGATGGAAAATCCAGGTCCTTGGTTCCCGTACATTAACAATGAATAGAACTCCATCAGTAGACACAAAGCATGAGTGAGAAATTAGGGTTTTTTGGTGTTTGGACACTGAGATTTTGGGGTTGATTATAACCATACCATAATGTAGTGAATCCCGATCACTATAAAGGCTTAATCATGAATTTTAAATGACTAATTTTAAAGCTGTTCACTGTGCCAGCTACAAAATAGCACTTGGCACCTACCTCTACAAGGATTAAATCACGAGCCACTGCAGCTGCTGACCTTCAACACCCCCTGAAAAGAGTTCAGGGTGGAGACCAGGAATGAGGCATTCTGTGCTCTGGGAAGAACTGGCAGGACAGGTCTTCGGGTCTTCGAGAGTTAGATATTTTCGGGAGAAGATTTTATGAGCCCAGTTCTTGCATCTCCTCATATCTAGAAAAGCACTACATTCCTTCATGGTGACGTCTGCTCCTCATGAGTAGCAGCAAGGCCCTGCCAAAGTGTGTGCTTCATGTGCCCCCCCTTCACTAAAATCACGTATACACTGATATACCCCCTACCTCTCTGGAGCAGTTCCCCAGAGCTCTCTGAAATGCTGTCTCCTGGGCTGTAGTCCTCATTTTGCCCCCAATAAAACTTAACTCACAACGCTCACGTTGTGCATTTTTTTCAGTTGACAACTAGGAAGAGTGAATCTGATTATATGTGGATTATACACCAATTAGATATTTTTTAAAAAGCAAGGAGGCAAAGGAAAGGGTTTGGATAAAGAAAAAAGACTTTAGGAAACATATTTCAATAATAATAATACTGGCTCCACAGAAAAAAAGAATCATCACATTTTCTCACCTGAACAGCTGTGATAAAATATCTATTATGAAATTAAAGAGAAGAAATGGTCATCTTACACATAATCAAGCTTGATGGAACTTATGATGGAATAAATACTATGTATCAAAAGAACATATATATATATTTATTTTTGGGTTTTTTTTTTTTTTTTGCGGTACGCGGACCTCTCACTGTCGTGGCCTCTGCCGTTGCGGAGCACAGGCTCCGGACGCGCAGGCTCAGCGGCCATGGCTCACGGGCCCAGCCGCTCCGCGGCATGTGGGATCTTCCCGGACCGGGGCACGAACCCGCGTCCCCTGCATCGGCAGGTGGACTCTCAACCACTGCGCCACCAGGGAAGCCCAGAACATATATGTTTTCATAGAGCTTACAATATTTCTGCCTTTGGCAGGGAGGAAATGGACCGTGAGGACATTTAAGAACAGTTCACTAACCTATGGTTCAGAGTTGTGAAAATCCGTGAATATGGGGGAAAAGGGCTTCTCTCAGGTTTGTGTGCTGGTAAAGGGATGTAGTGTTAGTTCTTACTGTTTTACAAAATAATCAGCTCCCTGGCAGTTCTAGGAAAGCTCTGACAATCCTCAGGGGGCAGTTATGTTACCTTTTCAATTGTTCTCAGGAGGAAGAATTAAGTTTCTCAAATTGCTCCAATATGTGTTTCCTTATAAATATTTAGAATGGGGAATTTAATCTTCTAATAATAGCAAAAATTACAGTAAGTATAACTTAAAAATTACAGTAAGTAATTTTCTGAAGTTGGTGACTTGGAGGATAAAACAAGTATGTTTTACAACTTTGTGTTCACTTTTATGTACGTATTTGGTATGTGAATTACACAATTCTGATAGAACCTCATGCCTTTTCATTACATCTAATTCAAGCTCTCCACTTCATGTTACAGAATGTTTTCTTAAAGATGCTCTAATGAAAACTATTATGAATTACATAGATTTGTATATTGATTTATACATCAGAAATCCATATTTTTGTCATATTTAACTGTTAAAAGACCTCCCAATTGTCTACATGACTGAATGATATTTAAAATGAACCCCTCAAAATATCTGGTACCTTTGTTCAAAATGTTATCTGTTAGAAGCAGTCAGCCATCCATGTTAAGGGTTAAGAAGAAAATAGTTTAAAATTGTATGCATTTTTCTCTTAAAATAATAATAATACCTGACTTATATGGTCACAAATTATTTACTAAATTTCTGAGCTGTGAAGGATCTTGGAAATCAATTAGCACAAACCTCCATATATTTGACTTGACAACCTAGACTTAGGATGTGCACAAAACCATAAGTCCTTAAGTGTAATATTCACACAGAATTTCTTCAAGTAATTAGGTAATAAGGATGTACTAGACCCAGTAGAAGTCTTTTAATGAAGTGTGTGACTTTCTGACATGCTTTGGTCTGTGCTTTACGAATATGGAAGAAGGGATTGTAAACTCCTTCAGCCATCTTCAGGCAAAAGGGGGCAATCAAAATTTTAAAGGCTGACCTGGTACAGCACACTGTTATAAAATTAATAGTGACAGCCCTGATGAAATCTTTTAATGTGATGATTAAAAGGATCCTTTGAAATAGTGTGCAAGTATAATTTTAAAATGCATTCTTAGCCCTGGAGAGACGAACGTTAGGCAACTGATCTGAGCTTTTAAAACTTCTTTTCATTAATAGTAGCTCACATTTGTGGAGGCATTTTAACTTTTCCAAGGCACTTTCGTAACTTCCACCTAACTGTGTGTCCTTATGCCATCCCTGTTAAGTAGCCATGGAGGGAATAGCAATTCCCATTTGCCATTGAGGAAACTGCTTCCAAAAGAGATTATTAGGAGACTTGCTCCAAGCCGAACAAATCGATGGGGAACTAGCCCTAGAAACTACATTATATAACTCTGATCCCAGCCCTCTTCCACACAGACAAACCAATTTCCCAGGGTAATAATGTCTCCTGCTTAGCAGTAATCATTCTCCTAAAGAAGACTGTATTCTGTTCTGGGAGCCACCGCTTGAAGTAAGGAGGAAAATTGGAGATGGTCTGGAAACAAAACAATATATATTTGAGAAATACATACTAGTAAGATACACCCTGAAACTGACTTTTTGGGGAAATTTTAGCCTTGTGGGCAAGAGACCAAGCAAGGACTTGCTATCATTAACAACATACAGCTTTTTCTGTTTAAAATTTAAGACAAACAGTCAAGGTATATTATATCAGAAGATGGGGTAGGGTTGGATTGCTAAGAATATCCTAGAATAAGATTACCAGGTGCCTGTATTATGAGTTGGTTTGTGCCAATCTATTCCTGAGAGACTTTTAAAGCCTGGGTAGAGAGTGTAGCCAATTTGGGTAAAATAGACTCCAAAGTCAAAAGGATGCATTCGGTAACTCTACCCCGTGATGGTTCACCCCCATCATCTCTCAAAGAGACTTCAGTCTGAATGGACTGGAGACTTTCTTGAGTCACACTAAAGTTTGGTCACTCTGCTCCACATACAGAGACATTCATTCAGAGTTTCCAGAAGTTACAAAAACTAACCAGAAACTAACAGGAACTTGTAGGATCTGCACGAATTTCTGTCCATGCACACGTACATGAGATAAGCCTACATGAGATGAGTCAGTAGCACTATTCCTGTTCTCCGTGTTTGTAGTGGATCTGTGAGCACAGTATGGCAGCTGAGTGCGTGTTCACAGCGTTCATATAAGTTGCAAATACTTGTAACTATTGTGATCAATCATTCCAACAGAAGTACTTTATAGGAAGGGAATTTTTAAAAGATAGTGACACCTTATTCTGAAAACCAAATACAATAAGAAAGCAGAGTCAGATATTTTTCCAATTCTAGGCATCATCATACTGACTAATTGCCAAGAAGAAGCCAGTTGATTCAGACAGCATCCTATATAACCCATATGTAATATATAATGATATATTACGTGAGGAACATTCTGAAGATGGCAATAGGATATGCTGAAAAATGATCCGTCTACCCTTTGGAACAAGAATTCTGAGGCAGTTTATTATACATGACTATATAAGATGAACTTAAAAAAATAGGTTTGACATCAGTTTCTAGTGCTTCACTAAAAAACTGTCTGTCTCCCTATGTGCCTAAAATAATAAAAATTTGCTTAATTTAAGGTGTTTCTGTGCTCCATAACTCAGATCTTAACGATTTAATGGAGCTCCAAGGAAAGATTAAAGTACTGGTTGATGGACTGACTTGCTCAGGCCAGCAATGACTGTAATGAAGTGGGTCTCTATTCCCATCTAACCTGAGCATTCTTCACATTCTATATCCATAGCAGGGGTATGTTAAAGTTGGTTAGAAAAATTTGCTATTTTTCCACTCAAAGATGCTATCAATTTAAAATTCATCACCAACTTAGTGATGTTTTCGTTTGCTCGTCTGTTTATTGGGGGTATTGCTACAGTGCATTTGCACCTAATGTGAGATTCATCCTAATATCAGAGCTGTTTACAATTATCCAAGGTATTTCTAGAATTGAAGAACCACGGTACTTCCTGCTTAGAACGAAGTTGAAAACTAATCATCTAGTCTGTAG
Source organism: Monodon monoceros (assembly GCF_005190385.1). NCBI lineage: Eukaryota > Metazoa > Chordata > Mammalia > Artiodactyla > Monodontidae > Monodon > Monodon monoceros. The sequence goes on from NW_021703767.1 coordinate 138,852,739, forward strand.
TACCTCCCTCTTCCTAAGTTATATACAGAACTTTATCCCAAGACGGGAGCTTAGTGCATGGCTGGCATCCATTCTATATTCAATATTGTGATTACTACCTAGGGCTAGGTGTATCTATGCAGAATTGTAGTAATATCTGAACAGAAATTCTCTTTCCCTAAATATCTCTTCCCAGAACCTCTTCTACTATCTTTCCATATTTCCTTCCCTTGAAGATCAAGTTTTAACCAGAAAGGCTGTGTTAAGAGGTAGGCAGAAGCAAAGATATATTGCCATTTTACCAGTAGAGATACAGTCAACTTACTGTAGGGTGATTATAGTTACTTTATGGGATTGATGAGAAAATTAAATGAATTAATATAGCAGGTGAGCATTTAGCATTGACTTAGACATTTAGTAATCAAGCATTAAGTTGGAGCAACTATTGATTTTCCTCACACTCCACAGCTTCTCCAAAATTTCCTGTAAAAGTTCCTTCCAGGGCTTCCCTGGTGGCGCAGTGGTTGAGAGTCTGCCTGCCGATGCAGGGGACACGGGCTCGTGCCCTGGTCTGGGAAGATCCCACATGCCGCGGAGTGGCTGGGCCCGTGAGCCATGGCCTCTGAGCCTGCGCGTCCGGAGCCTGTGCTCCACAACGGGAGAAGCCACAGCAGTGAGATGCCCGCGTACCGCAAAACAAATAAAAAAATAAAAGTTCCTTCCATTTCCCTGTGGAACCCACCATTTGTCTAAGAATTCTATATCACAAAATTCTGGTCAGCAAGGGAGAAGAAAATGAGGCAGCAATGCCAGAATGCTCTTTTGTAGATGGGTAAAGGAAAGAATGGGAATACCCAAGTACTCTCATACATTTTGTCTGTCCTGTTCCTGTGAAGGGCTGGTCTTCCATGGGCCATGGCAACATAAAGAACAAGACAAAGCTGTCACTGTTCATCAGAGCTCAGATTCCAGACTGTAATACTAAGTATGAGGCGTTCATAACATGGAACACAACTTAGTCCATGTTTGCGTGAGGTAGTGGGAGGGCGTGGGGGAATATGGTCAAGGAAAGCTGTTCTGGGTCAGATATATTTTGGTGTTTATGTATTTATTTTTAAATTTTACTTATTTATTTATTTTTGGCTGCATTGGGTCTTCGTTGCTGTGTGCAGGCCTTCTCTAGTTGCAGCGAGCGGGGGCTACTCTTCGTTGCGGTGCACGGGCTTCTCATTGCGGTGGCTTCTTTTGTTGCGGAGCACAGGCTCTAGGCGCGCAGGCTTCAGCAGTTGTGGCACGTGGGCTCAGTAGTTGTGGCTTGCAGGCTCTACAGCACAGGCTCAGCAGTTGTGGCACATGTGTCTAGTTGCGCTGTGGCATGTGGGGTCTTCCAGACCAGGGCTCGAACCTGTGTCCCCTGCATTGGCAGGCAGATTCTTAACCACTGTGCCACCAGGAGAGTCCATATATTTGGGTTTAAAAGAGAAGTTGAAATTGGATGATGAGGTGCAAACTATTCCATTTAGAGGAAACACCATGTGTAGTGACCTTTCTAGACGACCTTGAAGCTGCGGTCTGTTATGTGCATGAGACTGGAGAGTGAGCACAGGGTGGGAGGTGAGCTGGGGAGGTAGGCGGGGGCCATGCCACGCAAAGCCTTGCACACCGGGTCACTTGGCATAGCGCCTAGTGTACTGTAGGTGCTCACAAATGTTCATCTACTGAGGAACGGACTACTAATGGAAGCAAGAAATCTGTCACTCATAGAGGGATGCACCGGCTGAAGAATCCCTTTTCAGTAAGTGTCTTTGGGTCTGTCTGATTCTTCTCTCCCTGTTGCCCGTTTGCTCCACTTACTCTGGCTCTGGGCTCTGTTCCTGGTAACAATCAGTGCGATTCAAGTAGGTGATGAGTGTGGTAGAAACAGCACAGTCTCTACAGCCAGGCCCACATTCAATCCAGGCTGGAAGGGAGGAAAAAAGAGGAAGAGAGTACATGTGTTGTGATGGGGGAAGATGAAACAAAAGTGGCACAATGTTGACAATTAACTGAAGCGATGAGGATACACGGTTCTTTATATTATTCTCTACTTTTGTGAGTCCTTGAAAATTTCCATAATAAAAAGAGTTTTAAAAATCCTGGTCATGTCATTTATAAGTAGTTTAATCTAGAGCAGGTTATTTAACTCTTCTGAATCTCAGTTCCTTGATTTATAAATGACGGGAGTGTACATCTCACAGAATGGATGTAAAGATTACATGAAAAGATGGAGGAAAAGAACTGGGCACAGGATGCTCTAAGACACCAGTGTCCCTAAGGCTCAGCATTTAAAGATCTAGATTCAAGGCCAATTTTCAGCCCGTTGGCCCTGCCCTGGGTTCTAGAACCTCTCTAACCTTAATGGACACATAAAACACCTGAAAATCTTGTTAAAGTACAGATTTTAATTCAGTTGATCTTGGGGAGGCCCAAGATACTGCGTTTCTTTTCTTTTTTTGGGGGGGGGGGTAGGAGTTTATTAATTAATTAATTTTATTTTTTTGCTGTGTTGGGTCTTTGTTTCTGTGCGAGGGCTTTCTCTAGTTGTGGCTAGCGGGGGCCACCCTTCATCGTGGTGCACGGGCCTCTCACTATCGTGGCCTCTCTTGTTGCAGAGCACAGGCTCCAGATGCGCAGGCTCAGTAGTTGTGGCTCACGGGCCTAGTCGCTCCGTGGCACGTGGGATCCTCCCAGACCAGGGCTCGAACCCATGTCCCCTGCATTAGCAGGCAGATTCTCAACCACTGCGCCACCAGGGAAGCCCTGATACTGCGTTTCTAACAAACTTCAAGGTGATACTGGAGCTGCTGGACCACAGATCACAATTTGTGAAGCCAGTCCTGACTTATGCTTTGTTTCTTTATTTTTATTTTATTTTTAATTGAAGTATAGTTGACTTACTATGTTGTGCTAATTCCTGCTGTACACCAAAGTGACTCATTTATACACATGCATATGTACATTTTTATATTCTTTTCCATGATGGTTTATCCCAGGATATTGAATATAGTTCCCTGTGCTATACAGTGGGACCTTGTTGTTTATCCATTCTCTATATAATAGTTTGCGTCTACTAACCCCAAACTCCCAATCCATCCCTCTCCCTCCCCTCTTCCCCCTTGGCAACCACAAGTCTGTTCTCCGTGCCTGTGAGTCTGTGAGGTGTGTGTATATATATATGTATGTATACATACATACAATGGAATATTTCTGAGACTAAGTTTCCAATTGGTACCCTCTTCTGATTGTTGCATTTCTGTCACATTCTTCTGCTCTGAGTTCCAGGCTAGATCATTCCCCAGAATTCGAATCCCTCCAGGACTGAGGTCCTGGATACATACTAAAAGATCTCAATCTGAAATCTTGTTCATAAGCTTAGGAGTGGAAGTTATCTTTCTGACGACAATGCCCCAGACTCTGGTTTCCTTCATGGATCCCTGAGGAATCTGTGCTTCTTTTCTTTTTAACTGAAGTATAGTTAATTTACAATGTTTTGTTAGTTTCAGGTGTACAGCAAAGTGATTCAGTTATACATATTCTTCTTCAGATTCTTTTCCATTATAGGTTATCACAAGATATTGTGCTCTACAGTAGCTAACTCCTTATTGTTTATTTTATATAGAGTAGTGTGTATACGTTAATCCCAAACTTCTAATTTATCCGTCTTTCCGTCCCCTTTAACCATAAGTTTGTTTTCTACATCTGTGACTCTGTTTCTGTTTTGTCAATATGTTCGTTTGTATCATTGTTTAGATTCCACATGTAAGTGGTACTATATAATATTTGTTTGTCTCTGACTTTCTTCACTTAATATGATAATTTCTAGGTCCGTCCATGTTGCTTCTGAATCCACTGTTGCTGTGTTTCCTCTCGTTGTCTTGTGAACCTGCTGCTCCTTTCTTTCTTAGACTAAACTGGGCTTCCCTGGAGCATCACTGATTGTCTTGGTACAGGCCTGCCCAGTGGAACATCTTCAATGGCCTGTATCTGGATTTGTCCCTTAAGTGTTTCTCAACCCCAGGGGGCAGTTTCACATCCAGATCCCTTCCTATAATCCCCTCCCCCCCAACACTTTCTGGCAACCTGTGCTTTCACCCCCACCTGTGGCAAGAGAACCATTTCAATATGGGAAGAGGAGGCAAATTCTTAACCCCGTCAAAGGTATACATTCAGTAATATTCATAAGCAGATGCCTTATTTGAAAGCAGTCTTCAACGTATGACTGTGAAACTCATTCAGTTTATGCAGAACTCTAGAATAAGGCTTAGAATTACTTTTTTCTAGTCCACCAATTATAATCACCCTTGTAACGTTCAGATGAGCTAGATGTATAAATTCTGAAAACTTGCTAGGAAAAGAGACCCATCAGCTTTGTTACTTGTATTAGATTATAAGATTATATTCTGGCAAAGTTGATGGAAAGAGTCGTGTCCTACATATATATATGTAGGAGCAATCACATACGCTATTAAACACAGGAACAATCACAAATGCTATTAAAACTCACAACCAAAATCAAACATTGAGAATAATGCGCTTATGTTTAAACGTGACTCTTCCATTTGACAGGAGTAACCTTGACAAGCTGCTACCCATCAACGCTTTCTGAACTGATAGGGGTATTCTACATCCTTCCTGCAATGTTAAAAGGCAGTTTTCAAAATTATCCACTCACAGTGAACTTGAAGGGAAGTTTCTCATCGAAATAGAAACAGTATCTCAAGGTTCACAGGAACTCAGCACTCGTGAATAGTTAAAGCCGCTTTGCATCTAACTCACACCTGCACCTAGGATTTGTTCTGTGCATATTTTTCCTCTCCCGTGAAGCTTCATTTTACTGTTAGAAAGAGTTTATTTTCATTTTAGACCCGTAGGGCACACACAATATCACACGATCTAGGATATAAGCGTGTTGGCAACTTCCTGAGACATCAACTTTATAGATTCAAGGAGTAGTGATGGCTGTTCATTGAGTTTTAGCTATTCAGCGTTCATTTCCTCAGACTCCTTTGGGGAAAAAAAAATCCCAGTTACACTCCGAGAGTGAGGGCTGCCTCTGCTGCCAGCCGTGGAAACATCTTTGGAGACTGGCTGCTGTTGACTCTACTCCTGGTTGCATTTGGTTCCGGCTTGATCCAGCCACAGTGATGATGGGTTCAGAACAACTGAGGGATAAATGAGACTTATGCCGGACCACGGGGAGAGAGGCAGGTGTGCTTTCCTTATGTAGGATAGGAGAGGATATACACTGAAACTGCTTTAGCCGTCTTGCCATCAGGGAGAAAGGGCAAATCTGACAATGCAACAAAGACAGTAAAAGGAGAAGTGAGAGGGGGAGAGGGAGGTTGAGAGTTGCCTGACTTCCTGGCCCGGGGCAAGACCTAATGCTGATTTTTTCATTACCTGAATCAATAAATTCCATTTTTGTTTAAGCCAGCTTGAGTTGGGTTTTCTGCCACGTTGTCAAGAGGAATACTAATTAATGCAGTGTGTTAAGTGAGGCTAGAATGGGGAGACTGAGAACACACAAGAAATACAATGTTTTCCACAGTGTAAAAAAACCCAGACAAAATCCTCAGTTACCAGTGTGTAGAGAACATTGAAAAATAATATATTTGAATATTATTCCTTTTTACAATTTTATCTCTATGAGCCAAAGCTCTTTTCAATTACTTATTTAAAAGCAAGCTAATTTATTTGGTGTCGTTTAGACATACACATACTAGTTATGAAAACAAACTGTGTGGAAGTCACATCAACACAGTCTACAAAAACACATTTCTGGAAGAAAATTACAACTTAAAAATGTCATTTCTTTTTCCTTTTGTGCCCACCATCACATTTGGGGTGGATGTCTTTTTTTAACCATTTTAAAAATTGAAGTATGTTTAATTTACAATGCTGTGTTAGTTTCAGGTGTACAGCAAAGTGATTCAGTTATACATATATATATATATTATTTTTCAAATTCTTTTCCATTATAGGTTATTATAAGATATTGAGTAGAGTTCCCTGTGCTATACAGTAGGTCCTTGTTGATAATCTATTTTATATATAGTAGTGTGCGTGTGTTAATCCCAAACTCCTAATTTATCCCTTCCCCACTCCCACTATCCCCTTTGGTAACCGCAAGTTTCTTTTCTATGTCTGTGAGTCTATTTCTGTTTCGTAAATAAAAGATTATCATATTAAGTGAAGTAAGTCAGACAGAGAAAGACAAACATCATATGCTATCACTTATATATGGAATCTAAAAAAAGGATACAAATGAACTTATTTACAAAAATGTCATTACAGATTTTACACACAATCAAGGGAAGAACTGGGCTAGGGTCAAATGTTCAAACACTGCCTCTCTCATAATTATTCTTCTTTTACTTTGTCATAACATATTACACCTGATAGTCATTAGTACTTATCAAGATGTTTTACATATATTATAGAGCTTGAGACTTATCTTTTAAAAATAGGAGATAGATATTACATACACTCTACATCGAATTCCACCCCCACGCCATCTACCCAAGCACGATTTCCCCAATTCTGTAACTGCAGACAATGATATTCAGGGGTTATGGAGTTCGATAGAACCATATTTTAGCAAAATGTGTACACAAACAAAATATTAGATGTGGAATAAAGTACCTTACAGGTTAAGACCATTACTTAGTGTAAATAATGTGCCACAGTTTTTAGATCCCTAATATAGATAGAAAGAAGTCGTTTAAAATGATGGAATTGTATCTGATATTGGTATAACTCTGCTATGGTATTGTCATGAATTTGGAACTAACTGCGAAGCCTAGTTCAAGATAACGTGATGATTTCAGGTGGACTTTATCTGGATGGTCAAATCCTTAGAAGATGCAGAAAAGGAAAAGCTCAGACTTTGGTCAGAAAGATCTAAGAATCTGGCCACACCCACATACTGCCGTGTGACCTTGAACAAGTTAATTCTCTAAGCTTCCACCTCCTCATGGTAATGGGAGAATCACACAGCTAACTGTAGAGTCATTGCTGTGATTATATAAGACACACCGTATATGCATGCTCCTTATGTGCCTGGTCATGGGATCCCCTTGTCTGGACTGAGGCACCCGTGCCTCCCTGCACTGCTGTTGGTGTGGATGGTTCTCAGTTGCGTCACTCTCTGGGAATTGCCCGCAGCCAGGGAGCTGTCTCTTTCTGAGGGGTTCCTACATCCAAGGCTTGATCAAGGAGAGAGCATACAGTCAAGGCACTCCTGTGTCATTTCAGGACAATTTCTGAAAGCCAAGGTCCAGATCTGCCTATGGGAGCAAAAGAGACCTCTCCTATGATGACGCTGAACCCAACTTCTCCTTCTGTCTCATCCTGCTTTGCTCATTCTCTTACAGGTGTTGGTCACAAGACCATTTCCCAATAAACTTCCTGCACATGACTCTCCATCTTAGAGTCTGTTTCTGGGGAAAGCTGATCCAAGACACTATTACGTAGGAAAGTAGAAACATGAGCTTGACTGCTTCGTTTTGATAAAGTCACCCACTAAACATGTATAGAAACATGTATAGAAACAGTTTCCTTAAATTATATTCCCTAAAAGTGTAGGAGCAGTTTCATATTAAAAGTAGAACTACTGACAATTATGACTAACCATCAGCTTAATTAGATTGTACCTAAATTGACACTTCCATTTTCAACTCTGCAGTTACTTGTGTAGCCATTTCTATTTTGCAGCGTTTATCACATAGAGTAAGTGTTGATCAATAATTAAAAAAAAAAAATTCCCTTAAACAGCAGTTTCCTCCAAAGGCCCTTTACACTCAAATATCCCAGGATTCTGTAATTCTGATGGTAGAAATATCTGAATAATACGTTCTCTGGGAAATAAGGTCATTTAAAGACCAAAATTGCCCTTGAAAACAACACTTCATAAATTATGCAGAGCAGTGGTAGTGTGAAACGTATAATTCAAGTGGCAACGTGCGCACTGCAAATGAAGAAGAGGGTGTCAGGAGACAGAGTCCCAGGTTGTGTCTTAACAGGACCATAGGAGCAAGGATACGGGGTGTGACCTTGCCTTGGATGTTGGAATAACATCATACAAATTGTAGCACAGGAAAGGACATTGAAGATACACATGTCAAATCTTTCTTAATTGATAAACTGAGAGCCAGTAAAAGTAAATCACCTGGTCACAGTTAGACAATCAGTAAGAGACAGAGCCCGTCCTCAAAACCAGCTCTTTTCAACCCTCCTCACCATTTCACCTTGACTCCACCCATATGTTCTTGTGCTCAGACCTTTGGTCAACCCAAGAAAATCCTTCCCCCTCCTTCTCTGAATTCCCATCAATTGCTCTATTGCCAGAGCCCAGGCAAGTCCTCTTTTCTCTAACATCCCTTCATAAAATTCCCATCTGGGAGTTTCTCCAACATATACATTTTTCCCATTCTAGCTGAAATAACTTAAGCTATTATTAAATAATACATGATACCATAATACTCCTATGCATGTGCTTTTAGTAAGTCCATCTGCATTCTATATGATTCCTAACAGTGGTAACAAAGTTAGAGACAAATGTACTGAATTTAAGGATTTACAGATCATTTACAGATTTATTAGTACAGTCTTCAGAGCAAAGAATAAAGGAAAAATAGTTTGCCTGGTTCACAAAGCACTATTTCAGTTTAATTGTGAGCCCTCACTAGTCACAACCAATATGATAGAAGATTTTGGAGATGCTTTTTCTAAGCATTTTATGAATTTTGATAAGTAACACCCTAAACTTAAGATTAAAATAGTTTTCAGGACTTCCCTGGCGGTCCAATGGTTAAGACTCCCCCTTCCAATACAGGGGGTGAGGGTTCAATGCTTGATCAGGGAAGCTGAGATCCCACGTGCCTCGGGGCAAAAAACCAAAACATAAAACAGAAGCAACATTGTAACAAATTCAATAAAGACTTTAAAATAGAGTTCCACATCAAAAACAAATCTTTAAAAATAAAATAAAATAGTTCTCAAAGGCCCTTGCTAGGGACTATTAAAAAGCACTGAGAGGGCTTCCCTGGTGGCGCAGTGGTTGACAGTCCGCCTGCCGATGCAGGGGACACGGGTTCGTGCCCCGGTCCGGGAAGATCCCACATGCCGCGGAGCGGCTGGGCCCGTGAGCCATGGCCGCTGAGCCTGCGCGTCCGGAGCCTGTGCTCCGCAACGGGAGAGGCCACAACAGTGAGAGGCCTGCGTACCGCCAAAAATAAAAAAAAAAAAAAGCACCGAGAAAATGAATTTAAAGGAGGCTGAATATTAATTTTTTAATAATTATTTTTAGGAGATGCTGATAAAAATGGTCTTAACTGGTGTTGGGGATGAGACTTTGAAGTCAGAAACAGGATAATCGGCGGAAATTGAATCAATCAAATTGAATTTGATTTTGAATCTTCAACAATGAGTGGGTTTCCCACAGAAGTGAAGAATACAACACATTTTAAGTTAATCCATAAAATATCTTCACATACATTATTTATCAACAGTGAAGACATTCTTAAGACATGAGCATAATTTAGCCTGGTGGCAGTTGGGAAGGCAGATGTTTCTTAATGGGCTGACACTCAATGCAATCATTACCTGTTCAGTGGATTACATGTGACACATGTCCCACCCCTGTCTGGTCCTTTTGAATTACTCATAAACTAGCTTTTTTGAGTGCTTCATATGCTTCCAACTTTATTTTGCAATTAAAAACAACATATGCATGCTGCAAATGAGAAGTACATTTTATATTTCCAAATAATCCTGGGCAAAAAACCCACTCATTGTCTTTTTCTAATCATTTCATTCCATAATTTTTGCCAATTTTCCTACACTGGTTTGCTCTGGGAGAGACAAAAGGCAGAGAGGCAGAATCTATCCCTGTGTTTATTTCTTGACATTGACTTATAAACTGCCCAGAGTATGTCCTCCCTTTCTTATGTAGAAGGTTCCTTAAGGTGCGCTATTTATAAAAACACGTGGAGGGGACTTTTGTGGTGGCGCAGTGGTTAAGAATCCGCCTGCCAAGGCAGGGGACACAGGTTGGAGCCCTGGTCCAGGAAGATCCCACATGCCGTGGAGCAACTAAGCCCGTGCCCCACAACCACTGAGCCTGCGCTCTAGAGCCCGCGAGCCACAACTACTGAGCCTGCGTGCCACAACTACTGAAGCCCACGCGCCTAGAGCCCGTGCTCAACAACAAGAGAAGCCACCGCAATGAGAAGCCTGCGCACCCCAATGAAGAGGAGCCCCCGCTCACCGCAACTAGAGAAAGCCCGCAGGCAGCAACAAAGACCCAATGCAGCCAAAAATAAATAAATGAAATAAATAAATTTATAAAAACAAAAAACCCCAAACATATGGAGAAATAAACCTTTTAGTCAATTTTTTTGAAACCAGGTTTTTGCATGTTGCTATATCCCTTGGTGACTTGGTAAATAATCAGCGTATTTGTGTTAGGGCTGAATCAATCAGAAACCAAAAGAAAAATCATTACCAGTCAAAGAATTCCAGTCTGTGGTGGGAGGGAATTAGTTAAACTTGGTTAAAATCAATCAGGTTCAGTCCTTTGAGTTAATTATTCAGTTAATCCTGCCAAAGTAGTCAAAGTAGTCCATCTGGTAAACTACTGTTTCATAGGGAGAGTTTAACGGGTATAGCTTAAAAATGCTAATATTTGTTTTCATTCATTTTATGACTGCCCCACACCAGGCTCTGGCTTAGCTTTTTAACTACACAATCTTATAAAATCCCCTCAACAGTATTGCGAATTAGAGGGTGACATTCCCATTTCACCAACGAGTAAACTGAGACTTAGAAAGGAAGAGAAGCTTGCCCAGTGACAGACAGAGAGCAAATGGCTGAGCTGTGGTTGAAGCCTTCGGCTGTCGGGCTCCAAAGTTTTTGCCATTTTCTTTTTAACCTTTTGCATTCTTTTATATGTAATGTGTAAGGATTAGAACAAGAGTATGAAAGTGAAGCACTGGGGCTTCCCTGGTGGCGCAGTGGTTGAGAATCCGCCTGCCAATGCAGGGGACACAGGTTCCAGCCCTGGTCCGGGAAGATCCCACATGCCGCGGGGCAACTGGGCCTGTGAGCCACAACTACTGGGCCTGCGCGTCTGGAGCCTGTGCTCCGCAACGAGAGGCCGTGACAGTGAGAGGCCCGTGCACCGCGATGAAGAGTGGGCCCCACTCGCCGCAACTAGAGAAAGCCCTTGCACAGAAACAAAGACCCAACACAGCCAAAAATAAATAAATATAAATTAAAAAAAAAAAAAAGTGAAGCACTAAGTGTCCATCATCGGATGGAGAAAGAAGGTGTGGCACATATATACAATGGAATATTAATTACTTAGCCATAAAAAGAAACGAAATTGAGTTATTTGTAGTGAGGTGGATGGACCTAGAGTCTGTCATACAGAGTGAAGTAAGTCAGAAAGAGAAAAACAAATACCATATGCTAACACATATATATGGAATCTAAAAAAAAAAAAAAAAGTCATGAAGAACCTAGGGGTAAGACGGGAATAAAGACACAGACCTACTAAAGAATGGACTTGAGGATATGGGGAGAGGGAAGGGTAAGCTGGGATGAAGTGAGAGAGAGGCATGGACATATATACACTACCAAACGTAAGGTAGATAGCTAGTGGGGAGCAGCCGCATAGCACAGGGAGATCAGCTCGGTGCTTTGGGACCATCTGGAGGGGTGGGATAGGGAGGGTGGGAGGGAGGGAGACGCAAGAGGGAAGAGATATGGGAACATATGTATAACTGATTCACTTTGTTAAAAAGCAGAAACTAACACACCATTGTAAACCAATTATACTCCAATAAAGATGTTTAAAAAAAAAAAAAAGTGAATCACCCTGGCAGGGGTGCCTCTCCCTCCACCTGGTGCCACCGTCACAGCCTTTCCCTAGTCTCGCTGAGGCAGGCTGAAGATGAAAATATATACAAATATATTTAATCTCCAGGGAACCCAAGGACTCTGTCACTAGAGTCTGCTTGTTCACGCATAGCCTATCAGCAGAATTTGGTTTGGAGTATAGGACAAATTCATCCTTGAAAAACTCAACTCAAAAACTGAAAAGAGGTTTCTCATCTAATCTTTCTTTCCCATCCTCTCTTCTCTAAGCAGCATGGTTGAACGTTAATGAGCCTGTATTTTATTCAACCTCAGCCAGTCATTTGGGGATAATTAATCTGAGTTTTACACATCTAGCCTTTCTTTTAATGAGTAAGCTCTGAGCAAAGCATCCTTCCACCAGTGGGTATTTGCTTCTACTTGTAGACTCAAATGAGTAGCGTATATTTGGTTACTGTTTTGCTGTACTTGTTACTGGATTTGATAGTAAAGAGGAATGGGGAAATCATTAATCAGAGTATAACAATTTGTTTTATGTCCCCCCTGACTCAAAACACAGCTCATCACAAAAGGGGCTGGAAGCACTGAGCCTTCCAGTGTAAATCTTCCCACTTAGTCAAAGGCTTATCCCATCTCTTCTCTAAGCCCAAGCCCTACCCCCTTGAGCAATCCTGTAGCCCAAGTAACTCTTAGGTCCTATACTCTGAAGCAGTGCATTGTTTCTAGATTCATCTCCTTTCTACACCTTCAAGGATTTTAAGAATCTCTCAGGAACTTGCAGAATCTTGGGGAACTATGACCAGGTATGTTACGAAACAAAATTCAAAGATGCCCCCAATCCTCAAGCATGGTAAAAAGTAAGAAGGGAAGCAAAATGAAGCTTCCCTTCATTTTGGGGCTGGGAAAGCAACGTGGTTCTGTTTTTATACTGACTACTTATGCTGGTCATTCCTGAAACAGCAAATGTGGCTTGCTGACAGTTTTCTGTCTGAACACCACTGACTGTGCCTTGGAAGGACTAGCGCCTACGTGTCAGTCGTGCAAATCATGGGCTCTGTTTGTCTTTTGTTGATGGGTTTAGGTGTTTATGCATGTCAGGGTTCCCACAATCCGTTGCTAAAACAAATTGTTATACTCTGATTAATGATTTCCCCATTCCTCTTTACTATCAAATCCAATAACAAGTACAGCAAAACAGTAACCAAATATACGCTACTCATTTGAGTCTACAAGTAGAAGCAAATACCCACTGGTGGAAGGATGCTTTGCTCAGAGCTTACTCATTAAAAGAAAGGCTAGATGTGTAAAACTCAGATTAATTATCCCCAAATGACTGGCTGAGGTTGAATAAAATACAGGCTCATTAACGTTCAACCATGCTGCTTAGAGAAGAGAGGATGGGAAAGAAAGATTAGATGAGAAACCTCTTTTCAGTTTTTGAGTTGAGTTTTTCAAGGATGAATTTGTCCTATACTCCAAACCAAATTCTGCTGATAGGCTATGCGTGAACAAGCAGACTCTAGTGACAGAGTCCTTGGGTTCAAATTCTAGTTTACGAGCTGTGTAACTTGGGCAAATTACTTAACGTCTCTGGGCCTCAGTTTCTTTATCTGTAAAATAAAGATAGTGACTCTGACGACCTACAAAATGGGAGAAAATATTTGCAAATGATGCAACTGACAAGGGTTTAATTTCCAAAATATACAAACAGCTCATGCAACTCAAACAGTTCCTGCAACAATAAAAAAACAAACCACCCAATCGAAAAATGGGCAGAAGACCTAAATAGACATTTATCTAAAGAAGAAATACGGATGACCAATAGGCACATGAAAAGATGCTCAATATCGCTAATTATTAGAGAAATGCAAATCAAAACTACAGTGAGGTATCACCTCACACCAGTCAGAATGGACGTCATTACAAAGTCTACAAATAACAAATATTGGTGAGGGTGTGGTGAAAAGGGAACCCTCCTACACTGTTGGTGGGAATGTACGTTGGTGCAGCCACTGTGGAAAACAGTATGGAGGTTCCTCATAAAACTAAAAATAGAACTACCATATGATCCAGCAATCCCACTCCTGGACATACATCCAGACAAAACTATAATTCAAAAAGATACATGCACCCCAATGTTCATAGCAGTACTATTCATAATAGCCAAGACATGGAAACAAGCTAAATGTCCATCGACAGATGAATGGGTAAAGAAGATGTGGTACATATACACAATGAAATACTATGCAGCCATAAAAAAGAATGAAATAATGCCATTTGCAGCAACATGGATGGACATAGAGATTATTATACTAAGTGAAGTAAGTCGGAAGGAGAAAGATAAATACCATATGATATCACTTCTATGTGGAATCTAAAATATGACACAAATGAACCTATCTATGAAACAGTCACAGAATCACAGACGTAGATAACAGACTCGTGGTTGCCAAGAGAGAGGAGAGGTGGGGCCGGATGGATTGGGAGTTTGGGATTAGCGGATGCAAACTATTATATAGGATGGATAAACAACAAGGTCCCACTGTATAGCACAGAGAATTATATTCAATACTCTATGATAAACCATAATGGAAACGAATATAAAAAAGAATATATCACAGCAAGATCCCTTTTGACCCACCTCCTAGAGAAATGGAAATAAAAATAAACAAATGGGACCTAATGAAACTTAAAAGCCTTTGCACAGCAAAGGAAACCATAAACAAGACAAAAAGACAACCCTCAGAATTGGCGAAAATATTTGCAAACGAAGCAACTGACAAAGGATTAATCTCCAAAATTTACAAGCAGCTCATGCAGCTCAATAACAAAAAAACAAACAACCCAATCCAAAAATGGGCAGAAGACCTAAATAGACACTTCTCCAAAGAAGACATACAGGTTGCCAACAAACACATGAAAGAATGCTCAACATCACTAATCATTAGAGAAATGCAAATCAAAACTACAGTGAGGTATCACCTCACACCGGTCAGAATGGCCATCATCAAAAAATCTAGAAACAATAAATGCTGGAGAGGGTGTGGAGAAAAGGGAACCCTCTTGCACTGTTGGTGGGAGTGTAAATTGATACAGCCACTATGGAGAACAGTATGGAGGTTCCTTAAAAAACTACAAATAGAACTACCATATGACCCAGCAATCCCACTACTGGGCATATACACTGAGAAAACCATAATTCAAAAAGAGTCATGTACCACAATGTTCATTGCAGCTCTATTTACAATAGCCAGGACAGGGAAGCAACCTAAGTGTCCATCAACAGATGAATGGAGAAAGAAGATTTGGCACATACATACAATGGAATATTACTCAGTCATAAAAAGGAACGAAACTGAGTTATTTGTAGTGAGGTGGATGGACCTAGAGTCTGTCATACAGAGTGAAGTAAGTCAGAAAGAGAAAAACAAATACCATATGCTAACACATATATATGGAATCTAACAACAACAACAACAAATGGTCATGAAGAACCTAGGGGCAAGACGGGAATAAAGATGCCGACCTACTAGTGAGTGGACTTGAGGATATGGGGAGGGGGAAGGGTAAGCTGGGATGAAGTGAGAGAGAGGCATGGACATATATACACTACCAAACGTAAAATAGCTAGTGGGAAGCAGCTGCATAGCACAGGGAGATCAGCTCGGCGCTTTGGGACCATCTAGAGGGGTGGGATAGGGAGGGTGGGAGGGAGGGAGACGCAAGAGGGAAGGGATATGGGAACATATGTATACGTATAACTGATTCACTTTGTTATAAAGCAGAAACTAACACACCATTGTAAAGCAATTATACTCCAATAAAGATGTTAAAAAAAAAAGAATATATATATATATATATATATATATATATATATAAAACCGAATCACTTCGCTGTAGAGCAGTAATTAACACAACATTGTAAATCAACAAGAGTTCAATTTAAAAAAAAGATAATGACACTGCCTAGGGTTATTTTGATGATGAAATGACTTAAAGCTTGTGTACAGTACTTCGTGTCTAAAGCAGAGCTCTTTGTGAATTCCAGCAGCACTGACCTCGGGAACTGTCCTACCCCATGGGGCAGAGGGCTTGCAGTCTTAATTCCTTCTTGATAGTTTCAGCTATACTGAGTAGAGTTTTTATTTCCAGAGTGTTTTATTTATTTATATTTTTATCATGAAAGGTTTTTGTTGTTACTGCTGTTCTTTTGAGAGCTGAAAAGCATCACTTTAGTTCAAATGAAAAGCTGCAGTGGAAGTATTTTGAAAAGCCTTCAGTGATAAATAAGTAACAAAGGGGAGAATGTGCTCATGCCTTCTAGCAAATAATTACTTTTAGTAACGTAACAATAAGAAAGCTTATACCACCTGTTTTCCTAACCAATAAGACAGTTCTTAAGCTACTGCTGGATTGTTATCTTCAAACAAACCATTTCTAGAAAAGAATGATTCTATCCACCTTAATAAAAAATAAAAATGCTGGTTATCTTCATTTTCCAACGAATAACTTGTGATTTCAAAAAAATCAATTTGATTTCAGTGCTGCTGTCTCCTTGCTAAGGCTGGTAGCGCTACTCAGAGTGCATGGGTGGGTGCCTGGGATAGTTGTCTAGAACCCATTTTGCACTCTTTGAATATTCTCTTCATTTACGTGACGATAGTTGAAGATGCCAGATAAGAGACAGATGAGGTGGTGGGTGAAAACTGGGACGTAACACAAAGGACGGACGATAGTCATTAATTATGACTGATATCTACATATGGCCAATGTATCATGTTAGCTTTACACCTAAACATGAAATGTGCATTTATCATAATTTCAGGGACAGTTTCCTCTTATTTGGGTATGAAGCTCACACGGTTAATATAAACCTTCGGCCCAAATCTTAGCCTTTTTGGGCTCCTAGAACAGAATACAATACACTGGGTGGCTTATGAACAACGGATGCACTTTTCCCAGTCCAAGATCAAGGTGCCAGTGCCTAGCTGCTGGTTTATAGATGGCCATCTTCTCCCTGTGTCCTCACATGGTGGATGGGTCAAGGGAAATCTCTGAGGCCTCTTTCGTAAGGGCACTAATTCCATTCATGAGGTCTCCGCCTCCCTTCCCCAAAACCTCACCCCCCAATACCATCATATTGAGCATTAGGATTTAACTTATGAATTTAGAGGGGACACAAACATGTGGTCTATTGAAACCTACAAAATTTAAAAATCACCTAGTGTGTAAAAGTATGAAGCTCTCTGGGCTTTCAGATTCCTGAGATGGATGACCGTCACGTCTTTGAGTTGAGCACTCCCTAGAAGATATTCTATATGATCAGTCCCTGCACCAGGTGAAGCTTTTCTGTACTGGGCAGTCTCATTGAAAGGCCCTGCTTTTACGTCCCACAGTGGAGGGCGAAGTACAGAGTCAGAACTATTTTGATTTTTAAATGCTGGGACATATCGAAGACGATGCCATACATGTGAGACTTCCTTGTCATTGCTTATCTTCTAGGCCTTATTTATTTGCTAGGCATTTATTTATTATAGGAGAATATGTATATACTTTCTTTCCACGCCCCTCCTACCTTTCGCCAACCCACATCCGTTTTGGGAGCCTAAGAAATTTATAGTAGATATTTTTCAGCTGCTGCTAGTAGAAAAACAGAAAATTACACTGTGCAGAAACTAATTTCTTAACAACCTATACAAGGTAGCAACTGCACTGGGATTTTATCTGTATGACTGTCCAAAGACAGGGCCTTCTACTCTTAAATTTATGGCAACATTATTTTCTACACCCTACAGCTTTAGCTGTGCCAAGCAATAACTCAGGGCTTCAGGAACATTGAGGTAATTAACACTTGAAAATTCCTGCCGAGGTGTAATTGCAGTCCTCCCCTTTGCAGCCCTGCATGATCCCTTAGTAGAAGATGACGGGGAACGGCTCCTGTCTTCTCTTCAAATGACAACACTTTCCTATCAGTGGAGCTGGCAGGTGTCACGGAGAAAGTTTCCTGGGAAAGAAACCTTTGGAAGCATGGTTTATAAGGATAGCATGGAAGGAGAGATGGACTTTATAAAGTTCTTGCTTTCGTTTCTTACTAATGTATTTGCGTTTCTGAGCCTTAGTCTTTTTATTAAATAAAGTAAAGTAGTGTCAACAATTGTCTGTTTATTTCATAGGACTGTGGAGAGAATCACAAGAAATCAAGCCTGTAAGCCATAAAGTATACTACAAATATAAGAGACGGTAATTTTTTTTCTATCTCTTTTCCATTTTTTTTTTTGTTTTTTTTCTCAGTAATAGAGAGGCTTCCTCACAAGGCTCTGGGGCATCTTTGCTGTTGAAAAGATAAAGGCAAGTGAATGAATGGTCCTTATGCACCTGGATGCCAGCCAGGTTGGGATGATTAAATAAGACACCGAGGGCTCCTGGCGGAGAACATGGGCTTCTCCTGGAGAGATGGGGCTGATGTCTCCATTCAGGAAAGGGGATGGGCCAGGAATAGACAGGAGGTACAGGGTCATTCATGTTGTTCAATCTGGGGTATTTTATTGGATAAAATTCAAGCTTCCCCAAACTATTCCCCACCCCAAATCAGAGAGGTAAAGTAGAGATATTGCCCAGATGAGAGAAGGTCAAAGCACAGAGAAGCCACACGAAGAGTGAGGCTCTTCACAAAGACTTTACCAACTGCAGTGGGCATTTTCAACTGCACGTTGAAGACGGAATCATCTGAAATCTGCAAATACACATCTATACAGTAGCTGGAATGGTAAAAATGCAGTTGTCAAGGACTCTGTGTTTAACACTAGACTTTTCGGAGACCAATGATTCTCTGCTACTGATACTAAGAATCTTGGTGCACGCTTACATTGAACGTACAGGGAGCTTCAATATCTCTTGATCCTTAGTGGGGTTTAGTGACTCATTATAAAGTCCTGAGTTGATGAGAGATAGAGAGAAATATGTGCATAATTTGCACTCCAATTGACGGATGGAGATGCCAGACTCACTGTAGAAGCAAGCAACACCAATTACAGAATGGGGTCTTACCAAAGATTAGTACTGCCTGCTTCTGCTACAAGTTACATAGACTTTGTGGAAAGCAATTTCTTGACCAAACCATATTCAGAGTGCAACGGGATTTTATCTGCACTACTATCCAAAGACAGGACCTCCTACTCAAATTTGGGGCAATGTCACTGTCTACACTCCACAGCTTCTATCGTGCCAAGATGCATCACCAGGGCAGACATTCTGAGTTATCTGTGCAAGGGTGGCCACATATTGGTTACTCAGAGCTCACAACTGGCTATAGTATGGAGCCATGCTACAAAATTCTTTACTAAGTAGTCCATATGTTTTAGCTATCTGGCTCAAGACGGAAGTGAAACCTATAGCCTTAGCATCAAAAGCAGGAATTTATAACCAGTTGTGCTAACTGGTTTACACTTCTAAAACTTAGCTAAGGAGATACCTCATCAACTATAAGTGTAACAAGTTTCTGTCTTCTGGAGTACTTATATTAAGCCTAACTTTAACATAATTCTTTTATCCATTTGCTGGTTTAAATAATTTTTCACTTGAAAGAATCATATATTATTACTATTTGGCTTTCTTAGGATATAATCAAGCCTGTTTTGTCCACTTATTTCATAACTTTAAACACACACACACACACACACACACACACAGACCCACACACCTATATACTCATTGTATCATGGCAGGACTAAAATAAGATATTTCAGGGATCTACCTATAGCAGGAAGTTTTAAAAACCACATCCTTTCTGGGCACTTGCTTTTATCTAATAATCCAATTCCCTTTTCAGTTCTATTGGATGGTTTCTTTCCATTGATTCTTCAGTGTGTATCTCATTTCTGATCCACTGGCTCTCCTCTAGCTTTTTCAATTTAATATATCCAGCTGAGGAATTTTATCATAGGGCAAAAATAATATTTCTCCACCTCTTTTATTTGGTACTTCTAGGTTAACTGACAGGATACTTTATGAACATGAACCTCGCAAGAAGAATGAGGGACTCCAAAAACTTTGTCAGAGCAGAAACACTCTGACAATTAGGTTAAGAGAAAAACAATGAAACCTACAGGGTCTTAGCAACTACACAGCCAACAACTTGGATTTCTTCCAAGCTTCTGTTTGAAAGATTTCATTTAAAAATTCTAATTGCTATGACTAGAAAAGGAGAGATTCTTCACTTTCATCTTTAAATTCCACATCATTCTCAAAGCACCTGCCCCATCCAGTGCAATGTGGAAAAGTCTGTGAATCCAGATATCCAGGTGGCTTTCCAGGGAAGCAGAGGGGTCAGAGAATTTATTTTCAATATTTCAGAGAACTTAATAAAAATTGCTCATTTTTTTCCCCCAAACTGAGGAAGGACAGACTGATTAAACTGCCTCAGCTACAGTACATTAACTGAAGGTAGGTATTCACTTTCCCTCACGGTCATTAGAAACTCTGACTGCTATTTCATGTGTCTGTAGGTTTAACATAAAGAGGAGAAAAATGAATTTTTACTGTATAAAATTTTTTTGCTTCATAGGACCATTTCTCAACATATCATATCTATTCAGAAACACATGATTCAAGACTTCTTCACTGATAGAAAACTTGGAAAATGATGAATGCCTGCAGGTCTGGTCATTTAGCCTTACTTCAAAATTCCTGTAACGATACACATTGAAAACATGTTCCAGGAGTCTCTTGGTTTGCTTCACAACCACACCAGGTATATTCTTTTTTTTTTTTTTTTAATATTTATTTATTTATTTGGTTGCACTAGGTCTTAGCTGCGGCAGGCGGGCTCCTTAGTTGCAGCACGTGGGCTCCCTAATTGCGGCAAGTGGGCTCCTTAGTTGCAGCATGCAAACTCTTAGTTGTGACATGCATGTGGGATCTAGTTCCCTGACCAGCGATTGAACCCAGGCCCCCTGCATTGGGAGCACAGAGTCTTATCCACTGCGCCACCAGGGAATTCCCAACACCAGGTATATTCTTAACATAATATATTAATACCTCTCTTTTTTATCCTTACGTAAAGAGCCTAGAGTTCAATATTCTCCTACTGTAACTACACATCAATAAAAACATACTCACTTCTTAAAAATTCCATGAAAAGAGAGACGAGTAATAGAATATGAATCAATAAGCTAACTATTTCACCCCATGCTATTGGACTCTCTCATTACTTCTATCTTCTATCTGTATTAATAATCTATTCAGTTCAAACCATAACACAGTATTAAAATAGTATTTTAACAGTATTAGTATTTTATTTATTTACTGTCCGTGATTAGTTCCTTGGCTGAAATGTGTTTTTATTTTTGTCCTTCTTTCCAACTGTTCCATCACAAACTGTACTTTTTTTTTTTTTTTTGCAGTACGTGGGCCTCTCACTGTTGTGGCCTCTCCGGTTGTGGGGCACAGGCTCCGGACACGCAGGCTCAGTGGCCATGGCTCACGGGCCCAGCCGCTCCGCGGCATGTGGGATCTTCCTGGATCGAGGCACGAACCCGTGTCCCCTGCAACGGCAGGTGGACTCTCAACCACTGCGCCACCAGGGAAGCCCACAAACTGTACATTTTTGCCCTTCCCCATCATAAACACCTTATGTTAATCTATATGAGGTACTCAATTTTTTCTCTCTAGGATCAATAATATTTATTCATTCTTAAAAGAAGTCACACAAAAAGTAACTTCCTATTTGTAGGTCCCAAGTTTCCCCAAATTTCCCCTTGGAAGTTATAAAATTTCTTAATTTTTGTGCCCATTTTCTGACCCTGCCTTGTGAACATACACACAACTGACAAAGCAGGATTCTGCAAAGTGTGAAGAATCCTAAAATAATAAGAATGACACTACACCAAACACTTTGCTCCCACTGAAACATCTGAGACACAGCCACGAAAAAAAAAATCCACCTCTAAATTTAGAATACATCGTCAAGAGGAAGATATTCTTTCACAGGGATCTGAAAAAAGGCAAGAGATGAATCCCAGAAGCTGGGAGCAGGCAGAATGGAATTGTAACCACATCAAAAATGCTGTAATTTTATGAAAAAGTTTTCAAGCGGTTTTTCCAATGATAAAGCAAGACCTGAGAGGTAAATGAAACATCTAGACACAAAGTGAGGTGTCAAATATATGCAGATGCGAAATCATAAAAGCCTGGTGAGAGCAGTCAGTCAACTACTCAGAGGGTAGAAGAGGGGGATTTCGCACAGTTGCAGCTTATAACCTTAGAACTAGTACGTCCAGGGGTGAGTTAGCAGATGTTAAACATGGCACAGATGCTGAAATTGGATTCATTAGGAACTAAGGAAAACCAGTGAGTGTCCCCTCAAAAATCTATATAGAGGAACAGAAAAGTGCAAGAAATGTAGGTTAGATAATGAATAAGTACTAGTCATAAGCATCTAATTA
Source organism: Monodon monoceros (assembly GCF_005190385.1). Taxonomy (NCBI): domain Eukaryota; kingdom Metazoa; phylum Chordata; class Mammalia; order Artiodactyla; family Monodontidae; genus Monodon; species Monodon monoceros. The sequence continues at coordinate 138,875,076 of NW_021703767.1, forward strand.
GGTAGCTCTGATCATTTTATCAGTAGATACGGGTTTTGGCAAACCCAAAGGTGATCAGCCAAGAAGAATGAAGATTATTCCAAGTGTTTGCAACAGCTTTTTGTTTTTTTAATTGAAGTTAATTTACAACGTTGTGTTAGTTTCAGGTGTACAGCAAAATGATTCATTTATATATATATATCTCTATCTCCACATTTATATGTGTGTGTGTGTGTGTGTGTATATATATATATATATATATATATATTCTTTTTCAGATTCTTTTCCCTTATAGGTTATTACAAAATGTTGAATAGAGTTCCCTGTGCTATACAGTTGGTCCTTGTTGGTTATCTATTTTATATATACGTCACCTACAAATTGGCATTTGCCATCTACCTCTACAAGGATCAAATCATGAGCCACTGCAGCTGCTGACCGTCAACACCCCCTGAAAGGAGCTCAGGATGGAGACCAGGAATGAGGCATTCTGTGTTCTGGGAAAAACTGGCAGAGCAGGCCTTCAGGTAGTTAGATGTTTTCAGGAGACGATCTTATGAGCTCAATTCTTGAGCCCCATCCACCATGTGGGGACACAGGGAGAAGACGGCCAGACGGCCGTCAGTAAACTAGGAAGTGGGCTTTCACCAGACAGAAGGTGCCAGTGCCTTGATCTTGGACTTCCCAGCTTCCAGAAATTATGAGAAATAAATGTTTAACCACCCATATCTAGAAAAGCACTAAAATCCTTCATGGTGACGCCTGCTCCTCGTGACTAGCAGTAACCTTCATGAGGCTAATAGAACCTTCTGCAAAGAGTATGTGCTTGATTGTATGTACTCCCCCTTCACCAAAATCACATCTATACTGACCTTCCCCCTTACCTCTCTGGAGCAGTTCCTCAGAGCTGCCTGAAATGCTGTCTCACGGGCTATAGTCCTCATTTTGCCCCAAATAAAACTTAACTCACAACGTATATAAATCCCAACCCCCTAATTTGCAGCAGCTTTTGTACCCAGGTCATTATTAGCATGCAACCATCAAACTCGGAAAATACCCTGTAGGCAAAGCAGCCTTCATGGCACCACTAAAGCTCCAGCTTTGGGAAGAGCTCTGAGTGACCAAACCAGGAGGCCTCCCACCAAATACCCCTTCCGTTCACACACCAACATCTTAAATCTCTTCACTGCTTTTATGCTCAGGTCAAGTCTCACCCACCTCAAAATAAAAGTAAAATCCTGCTCTGAAATCGTGTGCCTTTAATTCCTGCCCTAGTGCTTTTTCCTTTCCGAGTTAAATTTTTCAACAATTCATATAAGCCCAGCTCCTTTTTAACACTAAGAGTTTCCCTGACTCCAATTAACAGCATTCAACCAGCTCCAAATCATAGTATTTACTTACATTTCTTTCCCCGTTGACCATGGTTATTCAGTCCCTTAAAAGTTATTACACCCTACTTACTCTTCCTCCAAATATAACTTTCTGAGTCAACCTGTTCTCATCAGGAAACCCCTATTTCATCCTTTTCCATCATCCTTAGGGAAACAGCCTTCTTTGATTTCCTGTCTCTGGTTCCTGACCCATCCCACTCCGTTATTCACACATGGCTGCCAAAATAATTTTCCCCAACATTTTCCATTTCATCCCTTTAATCAAATATCACATTGGTGATCTCTCTGGTTAAACCTGGCAAAAGGAATACAAGTGTTTATTCCTTTACTTCCTGAAACCCCATGAAAAGGACAGTACAGACATTTCAAAAAATACAACCAGCAAGGACAATGAAAACAGGAAGGAAAAAAGAGCAGAGGAGGGATGTCCACCAGGGTGGGGAAACTGGGCAGCAGAAGCAGGAGTGGCATCTGACTTAACAGAGCATTGAATACATAGGAGCGCCTAGGGGTTGTAGGGGACAAAGACCAGTTCAGACCCCAGAGAGTCTGCATTAAGTTAACCACCAGGAAGAAGAAAAAGCAGAGAGGAGTGGTTGAACTGAAAACAAGAGGACTGTCTTTGTCTGTTCGGCCAGCTATAATTAAAATACCATAGAATAGGTGGTTGAAACATTTATTTCTCACAATTTCTGGAAGCTGGGAAGTCCAAAATCAAGGCACCAGCAGATTCGGTGTCTGGTGAGAGCCCACCTCCTAGTTTATAGACGGCCGTCTTCTCCCTGGGTCCCCACACGGTGGATGGGGCAAGCGAGCTCTCTGGGGTCTCTTTTACAAGGGCTAATCCCATTCATGAGGGCTCCACCCTCATGACCTAATCACCCCCCAAAGGCCTCACCTCCTAATACCCTCACCATGGGGGTTAGAATTTCAAAAGGTGAGTTTGTGGGGGACACAAACATTCTGTCCATGGCAAAGAGTTATTAAAAATCTACATCAGGAATTCCCTTAGGTCTCTTGGTTACCAGCTAAGCCCAGTGACAAGGTGAATAGATATACAGTCAAAAAGACAGCAGAGATCCACTATAGGAAACTCACTTTAAAAATAAATATGTACCCTTCGAAGTTTTTAAATATATTATAGTCCATTGGAGCAGAATGGAATCTTCATTTTCACCTACCCCAACACTTCTGTACATGGATGAGGAAATTTATGCCTATTTCTGGAAGTGCCTTGCTCAAGTCCACTGTCTAATCATTGACAATACATGGGTCTCAGCTCCCAACCCAGGGCTCTGAAGCAGCTTTGCAGCTATCAACTTCAAGACTGTAACATGAGAAAATTGTCCAAATGAGAATGTTATTCTGGTGTTAAAAAGGAGAGTAGACAGACACTTCTAGAGTTTAGAATAGCATTGCATCAGCTTACTTTAGCAAGAAAGGATATCAGTTCTCTCTGATGTGATTTAATATGTGGGAAGAAACCGTTTGCTTTATTTTATCTCCTGAGCTAAAATCACTCCTAGTATTGATGCTTGCCTACCCCTACCACAACTACTACTGCATTCCCATCACCTTCCAGATCTATTAGGTCTCAGGTGTTTGTTCCTACTGTAAAACAAATCTGATTTATGAGTCATGATCTAATAATTTGGCTAGTATGAATCAGCTTACCAGAGACTGATTATATCTTCATGAATTCATGGAATTGAATGCCTTATTCTGTAAACCAGAGTAGGAGACAGCTGAACCAAATGGCAACTGCAGATCTGCCCTGAAATAAAGAAAAAACCTCCCATGCTGATCTTCTCTCAATACCTACTGCATCAGCCCCGTGCTTTTGGAGCAGGTCCGGTCTCCTTTCTCACTATTTCCCAACAAGCCCCCTCTGAACAGCTAGACCCACTCATTTCCTGCCCAAATCTTGCTTATTTTACTGTTTCCATAGCTTGCTAAAGTTACCCCGCAATACTTTGGAGGCTAAGTCCAAATTCCTTTTATTCAAGTAGCAGAGTCTGCTAATTTTGATCACTTATTTATAGAGCCTCCTTCCAGAGTTGGAAGCCTGGGGTCTAAATCCCAGCTCTACCACTTACCAATTTGGACAAGTCACTTCCACTCTCTGAGCTCAGTTTTCTCATCGATAAAATGGGAACAATCCTCAATACTTCGGGGGGGGGTTGTAAAGATTAATGAGATAATGAATGTGAAAGTCCTCAGCAAGACACATCACTCATAAATATTTGTTCCTACAGCTGAAAGGACAGTGTGTCAAAATGGAGTGATAAAAATTGCATAGAAATTGGAATTGGAAGACTTGGTTCCAGAACAGGTACTACTTATTAAGTAAAGGATTCAAGGTAAGTAACTTAACTTTTCTGAACTCCATTTATATCACCTGAAAAATGTATTTATTTAGCAAATTTTTATTGTGAGCCTTCTATGAGCCAGGCAGCGTTCTAGTCTTGGGAGATGTTAATAAGCAAAACAGGAAAGGATCTCTGTCCTCATAGGATGGAAAAGACCATAAAACCGACCTCACCTCACAGCATGATTGTGAAGTTTAAGAGAGATGCTTAAAGGGGAAAGTGCTTTGAAATAGGGTCGTGTTCCACTGATGTTATTGCTGCCTGCAGGCATAGAATCATAAGCTGGGGTGGGCAGTATTTAGATTTCATCACGCAATCTTATTCTAGTAATGAGGAAACAGAGTGAAATTCACAATCACACAGGTATAGAGTTGATGCAAAGATCACTGATGCAGAATTCCTACCTACCACAATAGTTCTCTTTCCCTGACATCGCTGTGCCACAATACAGTGGGGTACCAAGTGTGGGATGCTGGGCAGATGACGATGATAAGGGGAAGCATTTGTGGAGACTTAAAGGTGATAAAGCCAACTAAAAATTGGTCTGCTTTATGGACACAAACATATTTTTACAACAATGTTCACAGCGGGGTTTTCACAGTAGCCAAAAGGTGGAAATAACCCAAATGTCCATCAACGGATGAATGGATAAACAAAATGTGGTATATATACCTACAGTGGAATAGTATGCAGCCTTAAAAAGGAATGAAATTCTGATACACGCATATGCAACATGGACAGAACTTGGAGACATTTTGCTAAGCGAAATAAGCCAGACACAGAAGAACAAATTCTATGCGATTCCACTTATTGGAGGCACCCGGAACAGTCAAATTCATAGAGACCGAAAATGGAATGATGGTTGCCTGGGGCTGTGGGGAGAGAGGAATGGGGAGTGAGTGTTTAATGGGTATAGCACTTCAGTTTGGGAGGAGGAAGAAGTTCTGGAGATGGACAGTGGTGATGGTTGCACAACAGTGTGGTTGTACTTAATGCCAAGAACTGTTAAGCTTAAAATGGTTATGATAACTTTTATGTTTATTTTGCCACAGTAAAAAAGGAACTATTGCTCTGTTTTTTATTATCACCACACTCCAGCAATTTTCAACAATGCCAGGAAAATACTCCGTGCCCCCAAAATCTTTCCTTTAAGTTCTAAAAAATTGCTACAATTACTGCTGGGATTCAAATGGTTAAATGATAAATGGAAGGATTATATACATAAGCATATATATATAATTATGCAATTATATTTATATATAACCTGTAAATATACACACATGTATGTTTCCAATTAGCACATTTTTATTATTATATTTTAATAAACCTTACATTCTACACGGAAGTTAATTTGGGGAACTCTTGGTCACAGAGCCTCCAACATGTGTGGACTCAGCTACGTGTGCTCATTTTACAAGTTCATACAGTCAGGAATCATCCAAACACACTTCAGGCACTGTTCATGTCTCCCACCCCTGTGGTACTAAGATTTTTGCATTTAAATGTTAGATTTTAAATTAACAGTAGTAACGTAATGATTGCGAAAACAAAGAAATAGGACTTGAATTGGTTCAATCCTATCATTCCATATGACCACTTGGGGTTTTTTATTTATGTCCAAGGTTTAAAACAGTGAAACAGAATGTCAACTGCAAGGTGTAACATTTTTGTTTGGTGAGTGCAAACTTCATTGTATATGTCTGTCTTTTTCATTACTGAAAATGCTATTGTAATATGGAGGGGTGAATGGAGTATAGAAATGGTCTGCATCCAGATATTAGATGCATTAGAGCAATGCCTTAATAAATGCCTCATAAATGCAACAAACGAATAATAAACTCAAAATGCAAATAATAATGTCAAAAGCATATCATCTGATCCCCAATTAAAATAAATAAATCATGTACTTTTGGAGGAATGTTTTTTAAAAATTCAGAGATTCTATCAGATGACAAGACCTCTGGAGCTGTAGGAATAGACCTCATAGGCAGAAGCACCACAGGGAAGTGGCATTTGAAGAATTTTTTCTTTGCCATAATCAGGTAATAATATATCGATATGTTCTGCAGTATCAGCCATGTTTATGAGTTCTCCTTCATGTCTCTGTACTAAAGAACACACACACACACACACACACACACATTTTTCTGCCAAGCTTCCAGTCCCCTCCTGCTGACAGGAGGAATTGAACATGAAGTTATGCTTTCCTGGTGTCAACTTAAAAAAATGTACAATGTGAGAGTTGTGAGTCAAATTTTATTTGGGGCAAAATGAGGACTACAGCCCGGGAGACAGCATTTCAGAGAGCTCTGAGAAACTGCTCCAAAGAGGTAGGGGGGAAGGTCAGTATATATGTGGTTCTGGTGAAGGGGAGTACACGCAATTAAGCACTAATTTTTTGCAGAAGGTTTCTGCTAGTCTCTGGAAGGTTACTGCTAGTCACAAGGACCAGACATCACCATGAAGGAATTTAGTGCTTTTCTAAATATGAGGAGATGCAAGAATTGGGCTCATAAAATCTTCTCCTGAAAATATCTAACGATCTGAAGACATGTTCTGCCAGTTTTACCCAGAGCACAGAGGGCCTCATTTCTGCTCTCCACCCTGAACTCTTTTCAGGGGGTGTTGAAGGTCAGCAGCTGCAGTGGCTCATGGTTTAATCCTTGTAGAAGTAGATGGCAAGTGCCCATGGCAAGTGTCAATTGTCAATTTATAGTTGACACTGGAAAGGCTTGGGTCCATTCTTCTCAAAGTACAGAGGAAAACGGGGCTAGCTTGGATAGATTAAACAGACTTCAAATCTCCTGCTACCCCACCTCCTCATACATACACTCCAGGATAAACTTGAATCAATTAAAACAATCTGTAAAGCAAATGGCTGGCTGGCTTCCATTACATCTTCTTGCAGCACATGGTGTGTAAACTTTAATTGCTCTGTCTTCTTTTTAGAGACTGCTGCAGAGGTGAGGTCACGCGGTATACAGATCATGTAGCTGGTTTATTTCCTTCTCTTTCACGGTTTCTTTAATCAGTTATTATTTACCTACAGGGACAAGCTCATGGTGAATGCCTGCAACTCTAAGAGCAGATAACATCACTCTGGGGTCAGAGCTAACACCTTGAGCCGTGCACAAGAACCTCTCTGCTGTCACCCCACTGGGAACCAAGTCTCCTTCATTCATAAAACACCGTGGATACTTCCCTTAAACCACTAGAGAGAGAAAGGGGCAGCCACAAACCCCAGCCTTGCCGAATCTGGTATTGATTTGAAGAACAATATATTAGGAAATGTTTGGTTTTGGCCTGGGAGGGAATTTCTTCAATTGGTACCCTACTGTGTCCCAAACACTGAATTATATAAGTTTTTTTCCCCTTTGCCTCCGTTTTATTCTCCAAAACCACAAACCCTTCTTTTTTTCGTGTAAAATGAAATGTACTCACAGTTCCTGGGGTGCAATTTAAATATGTTTTCAGTATTCCCTCCAGAAATTCACATATAGTGTAAAATGATTCGCACAGCTTGAGTTTCTTTTTTTATTGACATAGAATTAACTCTGCTGACTTGATAAAACAAAACTAAATTAAGCCAGAATTACATTAATTTTTTTTTTAAAAGAATAGCTGCTTCAGTTAAGACAGCCTTAGTGGAAATATCCATTTTATGCTTTATTTAACTCTGCGAAGATTCTCACTCATTTAAGTCTAAGTATTCAACTGCTTCATTTGGATTTTTTGTTTGTTTCTTTTGTTTACTTATTCATTTGGCAAAGAAGCCGTTTGGCTGGTAATTTTTGTTTCCTTTTTATGAACTCCAACTTTCCAAAATGTGAAGATCGTTTGGGCTGACTAGGCCAGACATTAAAAAACAAAAAGAGCTTGTGCTAGAAGTGAAGTTTCTAGGAACTTCCACTTCCCCTTGAATGCAAAGAATTCTCATCAATATCTAATCAATAATACAGATAAACGATCCAACGCCTCCATCTCCTTTCCTTGTAGAGCGTTTCTGTCAGAATCTACCATGGGATCTGGCTCTGTGATTGAACTTCATAATTAGTCAGCAGGAGATTTTTCTCATTCACCATTCTCAGAGAGCATTTCATGAAAAAAAAAGCCGAACATGCACCTGGCGTTTCCTTGGCCTCCACGTCCGATATCCACTGCCACAGCAATGTTGCCTAATGAGCAACCATAACACATCAGAGGTGGGTAAGGACTGTGTATTTCTCATATACCTGTGGGTGATTGGCTGGGGTCCTGTGATCTTGGCTGGGCACATCCTTAGGGTTGGCTAGCGGTTGACTCCTGTACGTGACCCTTTGCTGGGAAGAGTCGGGCAACTGAGCCCTGTTCTACCCCAGCCCTGTGTATTCCCTTTCTTTTTTTTAATTGTATTGGAGTAGAGTTGATTTACAATGCTGTGTTAGTTTCAGGTGTCCAGCAAAGTGATTCAGTGATACATATACATCTATCTATTCTTTTTCAGATTCTTTTCCCATATAGGTCATCATAGAATATTGAGTAGAGTTCCCTGTGCTCTACAGTAGGTCCTTGTCGGTTATCCATCTTATATATAGTAGTGTGTGTATGTTCATCCCAAGCTCCTGGGTCAATTAATCTATGACAAAGGAGGCAAGACTATACAATGGAGGAAAGACAGTTTCTCCAGCAAGCGGTGCTGGGAAAACGGGACAGCTACATGTAAAAGAATGAAATTAGAACACATCCTAACACCATCCACAAAACTAAACTCTAAATGGATCAAAGACCTAAACGTAAGGCCCGACAAGATATGGTTTCCAGAAACCAGAGGCAGAACACTCTTTGACATAAACTGTATTCCTTTTCTATCACCAAACTTAACATCTTAAAACAACACAAGTTTCTTATCTCACAGTCGTACAGGTCAGAAGCCCGGGTTACCGGAGCTGCTTTTTCTGTTCCAGGTTTCCCAGCACTGAAGCCAAGCTGCGGGCCACCTAGGATCTATCGCAAGGCTCTTGGAAGAATCTATTTCGAAGCTCTTTCGGGTTGTTGGCAGAATCTCTTTCTTTATGGTTGCAGCGCTGAAGTCCTCTTACCCTGTTGGCTGTGTTCCTCTGGTCCTCGTCTGTGGGTTCCTGCATCTTGGAGCCAGCAGCATTGCACTGCCTCTTTCTTATGCCTGGAAACTCTTTCCCTTCTGCAGTATCTCTCTCTTTGCCTCTTCTTCTGCCCATCTTCTGATTCTAGCCTGAGAAAGATCTCTGCTTGGACATTGTGATCACATTGGTCCCACACAGATAATTCAGGATAACCTCCCATTTGAAGGTATGTAACCCTAATTACAAAATCTTAGCAATGTCTTTTTGTTTAATGGTCAAATAGGCTTTATTCAACAATTCATGAATCAGGCAGCAGCCCACCTAGCAATAGAGCTCCCCCAAGCTGTAGAAAACAAATGGTTTTTAAAGGCAGAAAGGGGATTGAAAAAGGAAATTATTAGCAAAGAATGCATTGCTTCAGGCAAGGTCACCTTCCTAAGGGGACTGGAAAGGTCATCTCACTAGTGCTGACCAGAAAATTCCAGGTTGACTGGTTCAAGGTCACATTCCTGGGGGGTTGGACTGCATTTAGGTCAGGTAATAAGTCTTGGTTCTTACAACATATTTTGGATCGTAAACATCTCCACGGCTTCCGGAGATTAGGGTGTGGACATCTTTGGGGGCGGTTCTACTTAGCACACCTGAGAATTCCGTCTTGCCATGGCAGAGGAGCGATACTCACACAGTGTCTTCTAATATTGAAATGGCTAAATCCAGTCATACGGTCAAGCCAGTGTCAGAGTGAGAGGGCACGACACAGTTATATGGAAAGGATGTGGAAGCAAGGAGGGTAATTAATTGGGATCAATCCATTCTACCACAGCTTCCCAAGGACAACAGAAACATACTTATTGATTAAGCTAATTGTGACAGTGTTGGCATCTTCACCATCTCTAAGAACTAGGTGGCAGACAGGAGAAAATGTCTTTGCAACCTGGAGGTGGTCCATGCTGAGAATCACCTGTACGGTTACAATCAGCTTTAACACACTGTGAATGGCTACTAGTCAAAGATAACTGCATCCTGTTTCTCACAAATGCCTGGCATAGAGCAAACGTTCCAAATAAAAACAATCCTATGCTAATACTCTAGGCCAGGAACTGTACTAAAACAAACATATGTTAAAGCAAAACAATTCTATGAAGTAGGTGTTGTTATAACCCCTGTGTGTACACATTTCCCAGATAATAAAACTAAGGTGAAGTGTCCTTCTGAAATTTGTTTAAGGTCATACAACGAATACGTGGTAGTCAGGACGTGGGCCTGGAAAGCAAATGGATATTCGCTAAAAAGGAAGATCTGTCCGAGATTTTCAAAAGCCTTTCAAAATACAGGATCACTTTGTTTGAGTTTCAGAAAAAAAAAAAAAATTTTGCAATGGCAATTTTGATTTTTAAAACACTTGCCCTAAGGTTTACTCAACTGGCTCATAGCCACACATATCAAGGATGGATTCAATTAATCATCAATCATTTGTTGAATGCATTCCCTGTGCAAAGCCCCCTGCTCAATGCTGTGAGGCTTTGAAAATCTATCACTCCTCTCAAGATCACTACAGTACATACTAGAAACTCCAAGTACTCTGGTGGGTTTGGGGAAGCTGCTCAATAAATGAGGATTGGCTGGATAAGACATATATGGATACACGCCAAATAAATAACCATACCATAGCAAAAGTGCAAGATGTGTGACTAGAGCTAGAAGACTGTAAAGGTTAAAGACACCTTCACAGAGAAGAGGGACACAAGTAAATGCAGGAAGGACAGCTGGAAAGGAAACATGTCCCCTATGGGAGGAGCTATTTAATGACAGGCTTTGGAATTTTATCCCGAAAACACTGCATTTCAAGACCTGTGTTATGTTTGTTCTTCACACCTCTGTATCCATTCATTCGTCGACTCATTCAAAACATATTTGTCAATTGCCAGGATTTATCTAGGTCTTGAGAATATAATGAAAAGTGATACACAGAGCCTTCATGGAAAGTTTTTTCTGGTGGGGAGACCGACAACATGCAAACAAACAGACAGACACATCACGTAACTACAGATTGTATTAAGTGCTGTGAAGGAAATTCATAGGATTCAGGAATAGAGAATAACAGGTGGGAATTTATTTCAGACGGCATGATGATCTGAGTCCCAATGAGAGGGTCATTTTGGCTGAAACACAAGAAGGAGGAGACCATGGGAAGAGCTGGCGTAACAGCACTCCAGGTGAGAGAAAAGCAATGTCAAACTCAGAGTCAGGAGAGAAGCAGGAGAGCTTTTGATACTGTCTGAAGGTGAAGGTGGCCAGAGTACAGGGGGTGACGAGGAGATGGGTCATCCATGACACTTCAGATTGGCAAGACGCCTATCAGGTCAGGACCTTTGCCCATGGAAAGAAATCTGGGCTTCTAAGGAACAAATGAATGTGTGATTTCATTTATATTTTAAGATCTCTCAGTACTGTGCTGGGAATGGATTTGTACAGCATTTCAGAATGAAGGTTGGGAGGCCAGGTAGCTAACTTGTGTGCTGATGAGAAACTATGGGAGTCCTGACCAAGATGATGTCAGTGGACATAGGGAGAAATGGACAAATTTGAGATCTATTTTAGTGATAGAATCAGTAATATTCATCAAAGAATCAGATGGGTGGGAGGAAAGAGAGAGAAAGGGGAGTTCTAAGATGATGCTTCGAAGTTTATGCTTGCACAATGGGGGTAATGGTGGTACCAAGGAATGATATAAGGAAAGTTGGAGCAGAGAGACCAAGCTGTGTGTATCAGGGGGTGTGATTCAGTATATCTGTTTTAAACATGTGTTACTGAAGACACAGAGGAGGAGTATTGAATTTGCAGATATGTAGCTCAGAGAAATCCAGACTAGAGATCTAAATTTGGGTTTATCAGGTAGAGATGGCATTTAAACTTTGGAAGCAGGTGAAATCACCCTTGGGAGAGGATGAACCGATGGAAAGGAACAGGAGGGGTTCCAAAGCCTGTAGAAAACCAATCTCTAGAGATTAGGTAAAGAAGGAAAAGCTAGCAAAGAAAATCAAAGATTCATAGGAGAAAAGAGAACAACGTGGTATCCTGGAAGTCAAGAAGGTAAAATGTCTCTAGAAAGGGTGAAATTGACTGAAACATGCTTACAAGAGACTGAGTTAGGTTTGCAAAGACAAGTGCCCATTGTTCTTGGAACTGAGATTCTGAGTGACCTTAAAAAGGACAGTTTCTTTGGCATGGCAGGGACTGAAGTCAGATTAAAAGCCATGTGGGAGGGGAGGACAAGTGTAGACGAGATGTTTAAGGAGTTGACTGTGGATGAGAATAGGGGACTGGACAGTGCTTGTAGGAGAATAAAGGGCCAAGTTTAAGTGTGGTTTTTGTGGTTTGTTTATTTTTAAGTGGATCCGCTAGAGCACTGATTCTCAGACTCTACCTTACATCACAATTACCTGGTGGGCTTACTAAAAACAATTGCTGGGCCCCAGAGTTTCTGACTCAATAAGTCTGGGTGGAAGGTAAGAATTTGCATTATAGTTCCCAGGTGATACTGATGCTGCGGATCCAGGGACCACGCTTTGAGGATCACTGCTCTGGAACACATATGTGCTTGCAGAAAATGGTCCTGTGTGGAGAAAGACATTGGTGATGCAAGAGAGAAAACACTTTAGGAGCAAAGTTCTTGAAAACGTGTAAGGGTCTAGGATCCCCCAAAACAAATGCCTTTGATCATCATAGGGACATTTCTTCCATAGAAACCAGAAGACACATTCAGGGTCCCTTAGCACCTCTCTGTAGTCTCCCTCTGTTCCCAGATTTAGGTCTAATGTGCCTCAGTCCGATGGGGTTTAAAAGCCTGACCTGGGTCTTCACACAGGGCTCTCAGGACAACACCGCTCGGGTGCTCTTACGGCTAACACTTCTGAAGCTTGACCTCCTGCTTTGCCACCTGTACATCCGCCATGTTCCTTTCAACGAAGACTTTATATAGTTGTTCAGTGGAATCCTAGGAGCGTTGGAGACATCACTTCTGGAGTAGAGCTACGCTACAGGGAGAGGAGGTGCAGACCACGATGACTTCAACCAGAGCATCTCCGCTGTCATCTGACTTCTATACTGGAGTCTGAATGTTTCATTTGAAGTAGCAGTGAAAGATTTAAAAGCCAGTGACTAGTAGATGACTGGGTGTCTTTAAGTCCTAGCTGTTTTCTCAAACGTGAGTTCCTATCTTCATCACTTGCCATAATTCTGTGCTCCAACATAGATCCCTACCCCTCAACACGGTGCACTGATGAATCTATTCCTAGATCCCAGTTTTCTGTCTGAGATTCTGTTTCCTGCCGGATCTGCCTGCATGAATGTATGCGTAGTCAATGTGCCTAAATTCTTGGCTTAACTGAAATGAGACCCACTTCTCTCTTGGTTGGGCCTTTTCAATGCCAACTGCTTGTCTGGATGGATGCCAGATTCTGTCTGTCGTTCTACTCTCTCAGGTCAAGCTTGCTCCTGGACAGTTTTCTGCAGTGTTTTCTCAACTACGGCGGATGAGGTTGGTGTAAGATATCTGCTTCTCTACTGGTGATCCCAATTATGTGGTCCCAACCACACTTAACCCCGCAGTGTCATGACACATTAGGAAATGGGCCAGTAGTGAAATAATGGGTGATTTGGGGCAGAGGTTAAATCAGAAACTCTTTGGCTTGGGGAAACTTATTTTGTGACTGTGTATGAGAGAGACAAGAGCTAGGAGGCGGGAAATAAGAAAGTTTCATGGGTGAGGCTAAACAGCGGTCTAGGTGAGAGGTTAAGAAGCCAACAGAGTGACGTATGGAAGGGAAAAAAAAGAATGAATCAGGAGATATATGGATACAGAGAACTTTGTGGTAAGATTACCTTCCGGCACGCAAGGCGGTTGTACTTCACTGCCCTTTGAAAGTAGATGGACCATACTATTTGCTTGAACTAAAGACACGTGGGTAGAAATGATTTTGTAACATCTGAAAACATTCAGAGCTGCTTGGAGTTTCTCCCCATCCTCTCTGCCCTCAGAAACCTGGACGCCGGTACTGTTTGCAGGAGCTAATAGGAGCACAACAGCCTGAAATTACTGGGTCTCTATCAGAATTGCCCTGGCGAGGCACTCAGATACCCATAGAACACCGTGTATTGTGCTAAACCACTTTTTCAGGGGGAGTCGGAGGGGAAGACATGGTTTCTGCAGCATACCCTAGCCTAGCCTGTAAAATGCGTATTTCATCAAAAATGATTTTACTTCTTGGCAAGTATGACCTGGAGTATAAACGTTGCCAGCCTTGACCACCAGCCAGTCTCTCACTTAATCATTCCCTGTTTCTTCTCAGAAAGCTAGGGCATGGGTTATTTGTTTGTTTTGTTTTGTTGTTTTGCAATGCCCTGGATAAAATAAACCTTTATAAACACCAGATGTTTTAACATCATGTAGTATGTTTCTCTGATTTTCTCTAGACATCTCTCATTTCTGAAGTAAGACAGTCTTTAAACATTTCTTGGATCAGATTGTGCAACTCCTGAAAAAGATAGAAAAAGAGAGAGCTGGGCTTCCTTTTCTTTTCTAGTTTCTTTAAAGTTCAAAGTTGGGCCTGGCCATTTTATTGACATAACAGATTTTTGTCTTTCCCTCGGGCCATTAGTGACCTAAGATCTTTTGGGTTTGAAAGAAGCCAAAATTTTCGATAATTTTCTGAGGTTAACTGTCTTTCTAGTTAAATCTGGCAACGAATTCTTTGTTAAAATTCTTATATGGGAAGAAAACGTTATTGTTAGACAATAAAAGAAATTATGGGACACACACACACACACACACACACAAATCGTATGTATCCTTTTCAAAACATCTTGACCATGTACTTCCCTGAAAACTTTCTATTTCTTTTTAGGTAATGGTTAGATAGCTTTTTGTGTCAGTATTTTATGCCACTAGCTATTTCAAGCATTAGAAAATGCTTGGCATTGTGCGTTAGAGTTATTTTCTAAAAAATGTCAACACATTGTCAAGTGAGAAAATGTTCACAGTAGTGACACAGTATATCTGCAGTGGTAAGTAAGGAAAATCCCGAGGGAAATGTTGAATAAAACTGGGAAAATCCACTGCAAGTGGATTTTTGTAAATTGCTACTATTTTAAAATATATGTATTTTAAATCATATGCTAAGACTCACTGAAAATTTAGGAGATAAAACTGCCTAGCTTATAGCCAGAGAGGTATTCATAAACTGAAAATTGCATTATAAATGCACAGGGACTCAGACATGATTTAATAGCCACCTCTTTATAACACTCATTCATTTTTCTTATGTAACACTCATTCTCCATGTGATATGAAAATGTTACAGCATTATCTTTGACCTCTTTGAGGCTAAGTTGGCTGTGTAAAGTCTGATAAGAATTGTGAGGCTCCCTGTTGTTTTCAAGCCATCCGTTGTCATTCCCAGGAGGATTATGATCTGTAATGAGCAATTATGATATTGATGTGGTCAAACCGCATGCAAATATAATATCCTCAGGGAAGGCGCAAAAGCCCTTCTCAAATGCAGAAACCCCTGAGGTTTGCCTCCACTTTGTAGTACTTTTCAAATAAAAGGACCTTGCTCCGTAGACTTGAAGACTTCATGACAAATTAATATGTTGCAACATATTAATTCTGAAATTAGTAGAAATGAGGGTAGGGACACCAAAATAACCAACAGTGAATTCTGGGAAGAGACGAAGCGCCTGAGATATGTTGGGCGGTGGCCAAGACCTTGATGTTCAAAATGTGGTCCATGAAGCAGTAGAATCAACATCACCTGGGAGCTTGTAAGAAATGCAGAATCTTGGGCCCAATCCCAGACCTCTGGAATCAGACTTGGCCTTTTAACAAGATTCCCAGGTGATTTTTTGTACATTCAAATTTGAGCAGCATTCATTTGTATAGAATTAGCCTTTACAATTAGGGCCTAAAAGAAATCATGCTGCTTCCAAATGAAACTTTGGACCAAGTAAGAATCAGTGGTTCTAACAAGATATTTATTTCAGCTACGGTTATGCTCCTGGTAAGGTTTGGTATGGTAATCTACTTAAAATTTCATCAATAGCCCTTTGGGTTTTATGCCGTGGTAAGGGTGATGCTGACATGGTTATTTTTCTTTTTCCGTGAATTAGTTGTGGGCGATGAACTTAAATATGTAATACAGAGGGGAGAAGAGAGCCAGTCAATGTTACTGCCATCCCATATCCCTTCCATGTTCTGTGCAGAGCATCTTCTATTCATTCATTAATTTGTTCACCCTATTTTATTGAACATGTAGTATATGCCAGGCACTGTGCTTGGCAATGGGAACGCAGTGGAGCAATGTCTTCCTCAGCACCCTATGTCACCCTTCTCTAACTGTTTAATATAAGAAAATAATGGATCATTTTCTAGAAGGAAGGGAGCCTTTGAAGATCCTATGACTAGATAGCTTATTTTCATCCTCTAGAATGTTAAGCCACATTTTTTTAACTGAGCAACTGTAGTAGAATTCACAGTGTCCTCTATCCCCTTGGCATATCACCTTGTTAACTAGATGATATTCTCCTCAAAGCAGAGGCTCCCTCTTCATTTGCCCTAGTTGTTCTCATAGCATCTGACTCAGTAAAGTGCCTTTGACTGATGATCTGAATTGGCTTCTCTCCAAAAGAGTACTGGAAACCTGCCTTTGGCCTGAGTCAATAGTGACCACCGTGATGTTATTCTATTCAAAGGAGCCACTTGAACCTTAGCTTGCTGGCTGGTGCCATTGTCCTGGTAGTGTTAATCATTACTTGTACCTAGATGATGGATAACAATACTAAACAAGAGCACAACAACAAAGCTACCGTTAATTGAGCAACTAGTAGGGTGTAACACTACATTTTGAACGTATGTTCTTTAATATTCACAATAATGTTATGATCTTTTATACGATTTATGACATTATACATCTTTTAAAGAGGCTGTAAAACTTGTAAATTATCTTTTATAACTGAGGTTGGGCAAGCTTAAATGATTTACCTATTGTCATAAAACTAAGCAGCAGTATTACTCTTTGATCCCAGGTCTGTCTGGCTCCAAACACTATAGTCACTGACTATGCACATCGACATTAATGCCAACAGTGATGATGACCACTTGTATTTTGATATTATTTTTTTCAAAGTATTATATTTAGGAGTGGGGAGAGAAAATCCATTTCCTTCAGAGATATCAGGATTTTAAGAAAAACTTCTCCTTGCACTAAGCAGTTAATGTGCATTAGGAGTGTATCAGAAAGATGTTTTGTAAGCAAGACTTTCAGCCTCATCCTTTCAAGGATAATCTTTTATATCCATGTATTGATTCATATAACAAATAAATTCTCAGAATGAATTTATCAGGTATCTGAGGTGCCAGGGATGCGACAACGAACAAGTTGCAATTCCTGCCCTCAAGCTGCTCACACTCTTGGAGACATACCCCACGACCCACACACCTTAAAATATTTACTAGCTGGGTCTTACAGAAGTGTTTGCGGACCACCCATTCCCCACCCCCAGATACGTGAACGTGACACTCAGGGAGGATTTCAGAGCTGGCAATCGTCAGAGAACAGACACTATTTAAAGATCACCAGGCAAAGAAACAGAGGCCTGGGATATGAGCCCTGGACCACAGTGTGGGAGAAAAAATGGTACCCAATGCAGATTAAGAGCAAGGGATTTGATGCTAGAGGCACTAGCAATCGAAACCCATCTCAGCCAATTACGAGTTACCCCTCACTTGGGCTGGTTACACGAGCTTAATGAACCTCAGTTTTCTCATGTCAATCGAGATTAAAGTACCCACCTTCCATAGAGTGTGTGGTCAGTAAGAGGGCTAAGTCACATGAGGTCCCTGGCTGACACTGACAGGCAGGTAGTGGCTGGAAGCACAGACCATTCAGATGGAAGCAGAACTCTGCTACTGACTAATTCTGTGAGCGTTGGCGAGCTCTTTATTCTCTCTGCACCTCCCTTTCTTTATCTACAATATGGGAATAATAATAATTATACTTGCCTCCTTCATTTTTGTGAAGATGACTGAGTTAATTCAAGGTAAGCATTTAGAACAGCGTCTGGCAAACAGTAAGTTACAGAAGGGTTGGTGTCATTAGTCAGTTACCAAGAACGTTGTTACTATCGCTCAAGGCCACGTTTCTAGCTGCAGGGGCTTCTGCACTAAAGGAAAGCCCACAGGGGCAATCAAACTGAGCTAACTAAGCAAACCCTTGGCTGGAAGCAGAAACGAATGGGCGCTGAAAAGAGTAGGAAACTTTAATCAGACTCAAAAGGAAGAACAAATCAAGCAAAATTCAATAAAGCCAAGTTCTGCTAGAACAAGCTGAGTCTCAGAGAGAACATGCTTTAGAGGGCACTGAACAATAGAAATTGAGTTTTGGGCATTGAGCCACAATTTAAGTGATTCAGCACGCAAGCCAGCCCTGGTGTCGCAAGTTTGCACCACTATGGCAAAAGGTTTCACTTTAAAAAGGCATCTTTATCCATCATCCATAGATTATACTTGGTTTGACTCTAAACTAATAAATGATGGGCATTCAGCCCATACTTTCCCCCTAATTTCCCTAAGTAATTAACTCTAAGTGAACTGTCTTTTCTATAAATACTCATCATTCGGGGAGCCTGCTGCTGTTTTGTCTTTGGTCTTCCAACCTTTTGAGAGATCAGGGAGTCTACTGGAGTCATTCAAATGGCAAAAGTGAAAAACACCTGAAGATTAATGGATTAGGCAAATTTGAGCACAAATTCCATTTGGCACTGCACATAGATCAACTTACAGAATACCATAATGGAAAAGAATATAAAAGAGAATATATATATATATAGACACACACACAGACTTATATATGTAGACATATATATGTATACACATATATATATAGCTAAGTCCTTTGATATAGAGAAGAAATTAATACAACTTTGTAAGTCAACTATATTTCAATAAAATTAGGGGGAGAAAAAGAAAATAACCCAAAGAGGGCTCTTACTCACATTTCAAGGGCTAACAGAGCCAAGGATTATGAAAATGGAAAGCATTTTTGCCTATGTGCATACCTTTCTCCCAAGGCATTATTTCAGCAGCTCTATTCCCTTTCTATTCCTTGTTACCTGGAAAATTCATCCCTCAATATCCAGGCCAAATGTCACCTATTGGATTATGCCTTTCACGCTCCCAAAACTGAAGCATTGATACCTGCATTCTTTACTAGGCTGCCTTCAGAATCCATACTTTCTCTAATGCTACATATAATGCCCTTTTGAAATTGTTTGCCCGGAAGTTACTCCTGCAAGACCATAATTCCCTTCAGAACACTAAGAGTGTCTTGTTTGATCTCCACTGCCTGTCAGGATTCTAATGTGGCCTCCCAAACCTGTAATCATGGATCAAGAGATGCTGTATTCTTGCCTTCAGCGGGAATTCACCCAAAGCCACAGGGAGTTGTGAATATTCACAAGGTAAAGAAATGTCAGTATCAAAATTCACAGACTATAATTGATCCTTAGGCTGAGTACTGGCCCACTGCTCCTGCAAGAGCACCAGGATTCTCCTAAAAACACCTGTAGTTCCTCCTCTCAGATCAAGGATGTATGATTCCAAGGTCTAGAAACACTTGGCCTCTGTTTCCCTCAGTGCCAAAAAATCCATGATTACTCTCATCTGTTTTACTCTTTTTCCAACCATTTCTAAACTCAGTACATGTTTGTAGAATTGAAAAATAAGGAACCACAAGAACTCAGGAAGGCTTAAGTTTCTTGTCATCTTGAGCAGATATAGTTAGAAGAGTGTCCGGATATATTCTTTACAATTATAGGACAAAGGATGTGAAAGGAGAAAGGAAAAAGTAGGGTAATACTTGTAACCTACTAGTCTGGGAAATAGTAAATTTCTGAAACATAAGAAATAAGCCTGTCTGTCCTGAAATCAGAATGCTTATTCTCCCATGAAGGCACAGCCCGGAATGGCCACCACTCTGCCTTGTTCTGGCCCCAAAACAGAGTCATCTTTTGTATACTAGTCGCATCTGTCCATACAACAGAATTAGAGGCCAAAAAAATGGAAGGATTGTGGAAAAAATCTAACATTCCAAAAGACTAAAAAACCTGCAATTCAGAAATTATTTCTGCTACATTCCACAGGTGTTGAAAGAAGAGATTTTCTTTTTCTTCCATAGGTCTGGATTTATATTGGATCTTTTAATATTTTAAAATTACTGACTTAAATAGCTTTCCAAGAAATTCCATACTCTTTACCCTTCTCTTTTTTCATGGTGTCAGTGATGGAAATGATTAATTTTTAATTCAATTGATATAGTGTTGTTAACACTGGTAAGTGCCTTTGGGCACGGAAGCAACTCACGTGACAGAATTCAGTAATTTCTGTAAGCAGAAACCAGTTAATCAGTCTCTCTTTGGGGATCACATAGCACTAGATAACTCCTAATAGGCTGAACATTTTACTTGTAATGTTTAACGAAATGCTTACTTTTCCACTAGCTGTCTTGCTGCCACTGACATACAGCCCATTTCAAGATAAACTTTCTAGACAAGACTTTCACTACATTTCGGTCTATTTGTAAAACAAATAGATTTTTAAGAAGTCAGTTTACTGAATGTGAGAAACATGATGGTTTTTTGGCATTACTGGAGAACTGGGAACCATCATACCAAATGTAAGAAAAAAAGCTAATTCTATATACAGGAGCATTCCATAGTAGCCAAAATGTGGGATGGTGGAAGGTATTGCAGATGGTCCTACCACCAGGTGGCGCCACCTACAGATTCCCACCCAGATTCTGTACTAAGCTGTCCTATGGCACAACAAAGAGAAATACAATGAATTTTCCAGCTTTGGTTTAACTCCACATATATCTGGTGTTCCAAAATATCTAGAAATGTATAAAAAATTGGGGAGTCTGAACTGCTAGGAACCAATTTTCATGAGGGACTGAGGTGCCTTCTATTGATAGATAGGAAATCTAGAAGAAAGAGCCAATCATATGGCCTCATCGCTCAGAGAAGAGGATAGGCCTTTCTCACCTTCGGAGATGGCCCACCCTCTGCCTGTGGAGCTGTTTCTCTCTAAATAAATCCACTTCAGGACTACCCTGGTGGCGCAGTGGTTAAGAATCCGCCTGCCAATTCAAGGGACACGGGTTCGATCCCTGGCCCGGGAAGATCCCACATGCCGTGGAACAACTAAGCCCGTGAGCCACAACTACTGAGCCCATGCACCACAACTACTGAAGCCCACGCACTCTAGGGCCCATGCTCTGCAACAAGAGAAGCCACCGCAGTGAGAAGCCATGCACCGCAATGAAGAGTAGCCCCTGCTCGCCACAACTGGAGAAAGCCCGCGTGCAGCAACGAAGACCCAACGCAGCCCAAAAATAAATAAATAAATAAATTTAAAATAAATAAATAAATCAACTTCTTCCCTAAAAAAAAAAAGAAAGAAGAGGAGAAATGCTTGTTAGGTCATGGTTCTGGAGAAAGCATGGCCCTCCAGACCCCTCCGTGCACACAAATCTGGATGCAGATGGAAGAGAAGCGAGAAGGAAGCAGCAGGCAAAAGCTAAACCAAGTTACCCACTTAAAACTGGGTAAAACACTGGGGCAGAAGCAGAGCTGCCTTGGCGTTCCTCTCAAAAGGGTAAACCACCTAAAGGGTAAGAGGAATCCTCCCCTGACTGACCCCTGAACATCACATGCTCCAAGCAATCTTTGTGAACCCCGTGCAGAACTGGCAGCCCCTGAAAATGAGTGCGGACTGCACGGGGAGCCTGAGAGAGGATGAAACAAGGCTTAAGAAGATGACACATTTCCCAGGACAATTTCTTGTGCCATTGAATCCACTCTGCACCTTCCAGGTTATAGTGACTTTCGGTAGGAGAGTAAGTACTTTTTGCATGAGGTTTCTAGCTGCTGCTTTTGTAGACGTTTTATGAATTATTACATTTCTCTATGAACACTTATTGGACTTTTTTCTCTTCTCCAGAAGCTTCTGAACCTCCCTAGAAGTGAAATGTATTATCCTGAAGCATATTTACTTATTTTGTTTCAGGTAAAGAAATAGGTTTTGTGGGTGAAGAACCTAGTTTCAGAGTGGAAGCCATACATTACTCCATAGTGTATAATCCCATTCCTGTCGAATATCTGGAATAAGCAGATCTAGAGAGACAGAAAGGAGCTTCCAGGAGCTGGGGAGGAAATGGGTCGGCGGGTGACAGCTGATGGGGACGAATTTTCTTATGGGTGATGAAGATATTCCAAAATTCGATTACGGTGATGGTTGCACAGCTCTGCAAATATACTGAAAAACATTTAGTTGTACACTGAGTAGGTGAACTTTATGGTAGGTTCAGTAAAACTATTTTTGAAAGTGGGATTTTTTCAGTAAATAAAACCTCGAATTACAAGTGTTTTAAAATTCCCATAAGCATATTTTATGTCTTTAGCTAAAATCAATTATTTAAAAAAATTAAAAATGGACAGTGTGGAAGGGAAAAACATTTGGAATACTAAGGTAAGTATCAAATATAATTTTGGAATTGCATATATTTAACCAAGCACTCCCTTCATTCCCTTACAATCGTTCTTGTAAATTGTATATGGTATTTAAAATATGATGATTTATAGTATATAATATAAAATATATTAAATTTTTCTTTAGATTCAAATTTTCTTATCACCATACAGAATTAATTATGATTGAAAATTTCAGAAAAAAGTTAAGTCAGAGAAGGACAAATATCATATGATATCGCTTATATGTGGAATCTAAAAAAATGGTACAAATGAACTTATTTACAAAACAGAAACAGACTCACAGACATAGAAAACAATCTTATGGTTACCAGGGGGGGAAAGGTGGAGGGATAAATTGCGAGATTGGGATTGACATATACACACTACTATATATAAAATAGATAGCTAATAAGGACCTACTGTATAGCACAAGGAACTCTACTCAATACTCTGTATGTAATACCTATATGGCAAAAGAATCTAAATAAGAGTGGATATATGTATATGTATAACTGATTCACTTTGCTGTACAGTAGAAACTAACACAACATTGTAAATCAACTATAATAAAAATTTTTTTAAAGAAGGATACAGAAGGAAAAAAAAATTACAGAAAAGAAATTAGTAGAACTGCCTTGTCTAATGCAGTAAATACTTGGCATTTATATTTACATGTAAATTAATTTAAATGATATAAAATTAAAAATTCAGTTCCTCGGTCCCACTGTCAAGGGCTCGATAGTCACATGTGGCCAGTTGGCTAGCGTATTAGCACAGATTATAGGACATCTCCTCATCATAGAAAGTTCTATTGGACAACACTTTTAGAAATTCATTTACAGTTTTGGATACATAAGATTATTCTGCTTTGGGACTCATTTTTCTTTCTGTAATTCTTACTTTGTGAAGTACCAATATTTTATTGTTATTTAAATTTTACTACTACTTTATAAAAATCTCACGTGAAGGTAGAAAGTCAATATGGCTAGTCATTACTATTATAACCATTTGTTAATGAGATTGGTTTTCCTAAACCTGATAGTTTTCAAAATTGATGTTCATAAGACAAGCCCCAGGTCCTGCCTAGTGACCCTGGCATCATTTTAGTCTCTGATATGATCGCTGGCCATTCCAGTGAAATCATTTCCACTCTATTTCATAATGTTTAAGAGGATCCATCCCTTCCAGGGACTTGGGAAGTGGCAATCAAGGGAGATCATTAGGGAGGAGAATAATACCACATTAGAGGATTGGAGAGGGAAAAAAGCTGGGAACAATAAAATAACCACTGGTTCCAATTGTAACTTTGGGACATCTTTGAAACTGGAATTCATGGTATACTTTGTAAAAAGTAAAGGATGGAGGGACTTCCCTGGTGGTCCAGTGGTTAAGACTCCGGCGCTTCCACCAGAGGGGGCCCGGGTTCAATCCCTGATCAGGGAACTAAGATCTCGCAGGCCGCGCGGTATGGCCAAAAAAAAAAAAAAAAAAAAAAAAGGGAAGGATGAAGAGTCTGTTGACTTTTGTTGAATACTGTAGGGACTTTCC
Organism: Monodon monoceros; assembly: GCF_005190385.1. NCBI lineage: Eukaryota > Metazoa > Chordata > Mammalia > Artiodactyla > Monodontidae > Monodon > Monodon monoceros. Next base: position 138,899,031 of record NW_021703767.1, read on the forward strand.
AAAATAAACAGTCAATTCCATCACACCTGTAATATGCTTTGATCAATAAAACCAAGTAGCAAAACTTAGGTTTCATTCATTCCTCTCACTTCCCTAGTTGTTCCTGACCAGCTGTTCTGAAGTTGTCTAGTCCTTTGATGGACACAAACAATGAATGTATCACGCTCATACGCAGAAAGCCGGACCTCCCAAATGTTTCACGATTGGTTGAAGGGACTCTCTACCCAAGTCTAAACTCTCACGTCTGCCTGCCTTTCATGACTCATGATGCTGTGATTACAGCTGGGTTTTGCTTTGTTTTATGATATTACCATTGGTCTTTTTTTTTTTTTTTTTTGCGGTACGCGGGCCTCTCACTGTTGTGGCCTCTCCCGTTGCAGAGCACAGGCTCTGGACGCGCAGGCTCAGCTGCCATGGCTCACGGGCCCAGCCGCTCCGTGGCATGTGGGATCTTCCCGGACCGCGGCACGAACCCGAGTCCCCTGCATCGGCAGGCGGACTCCCAACCACTGCGCCACCAGGGAAGCCCCATTGTTCTTTTTTTTTAAAGCCATCAATACAAAGCAGAGTTTACCCCATTATGAGTGCCCCTTCCTCATCCATCATCTAGTATTTCAAGCACTTAGAACTGTGATTCACCCATAATGAGACTCCATGTAAGAAAATAGATAGATGATAGATAGATAGGTAGGTAGGTAGATAGATAGATGATAGATATAAATAGATGACAGATACATAGATAAATAGAGATAGATGATAGATAGATACATAGATAGATGATAGATAGATAGATAGATGAGGGCAGATATAAATTCATTACTTGTGAATAACGACTGTAGGTTGTGGAACACTGTGATTCTGCCCCAATCATACAAACTTTCCCAGCAGTCCCCCCTCTTTTTTCTTCCCTCAATGCAGTGGGATTAAGGGTATTGAGGTTTCTTGTACAGATGTAGGTAGATATATTTCCTAGCAACCCAACCACACAAGGCTAACATATTCTTTTATGACAGAATGATTAATACAAACCAGATCTCTCTAATGTCTGTGTACTTAGGAAAAATCAGGATCATTATTAGTAGTAAAGTTACTAATCTGTCCCATCATAGACATGGTGAGCCAATACAACTACTCAGCCGACAAAGAGACAAAGATTCTTAGGTCAAACTTCTAGCGATTCAGGATATTATCCGTGAGGCTGCAAAAAAGAACCTTAAGTGAAAATTTTCTACATAAGCTATTTAAATTCAATTTGACCAAACATTACCAGCTACATCAGGGCATTAAAAACGAAGCATTCTATAGATAACATGAAGCTTTGAGGTCCCTAAAGCCAACTGCCACAATTCACTTAGACACCTCATCTTTGCCAAAAAAAGAGAATTGGAACCTAGAATATACTCTATAACATTTAGCAGGTCAACCTCGTTATGTTCTAGTGATTTATCATGGATTCTACACGTTGGGTCAAAGGTTTCTTTATATGTATTTCATTTCTGATAATTTTCATTTAGAGTATCTTTGGATTCAATCCATCAAGAGGATTCAAGTAAGTTGAGAGTGTAAACCCATAGATAATTTTCTTTCTTTTTTGCTTTTTTTTTTTGTGTGTGTGTGGCTGGATCACAATGAACTTTCCTGGCTGCAGTCCTCCGACTAGTTTTTTGTACATTTTACCAGAGGGGGATGCCAATTTATGGCGATATACTTTGAAGTAGCACATTAAGGTCTTTGGGTTGACTCATAAACTGGCTGGAAATTACAATTTAAGTGTGTTTATTCTAACTGTAAAATAATGTGGCTTTAATAAACCAGTTCATCCATCCTTCTGTCAAACTAAGCACAAAGAACGTAATCAGTATTTCTAAAGACTTCTAAAATTAAACTGAAATTGTAAATAGAGAAGCTAAGCGAAAGACAGCCAAAGAAGGGCTTTGGAAACCTGTTGGTTCCCGTGGTTAGTTCTGGAAAGAAGTGAGCTTAGTTTTCCCAAACCCATATAAGTAAATCTTAGAGTAATTCTGATCACGCTTTTATGTGCTGAGGGGTAAAGGGGGAGGAAAAAACCACTCTGAGTTCGGTAGACAGGAGGGAAAAGGTAATTTAGGAAACAGAAATGGGACAGCACCCCTGACCAGTAAGACAGGAGATTCCCTGGAGAGTCACTTGTGCAGCTTCTCAGAGAAGGCACTGGTCCTCTGGATTGAGTAGTTTCACTTACTGTTTCAGAGGTTACGGGCCATCTCTTTAAAATGGAGTGGATCTCAAACTCCAAATCTATCCCGATAACCAACAAGGACCTACTGTACAGCACAGGGAATTCTGCTCAATACTCTGTAATAACCTAAATGGGGAAAGAATTTGGAAAAGAATAGACACATGTATATGTATAACTGAATTACTTTGCTGTACACCTGAAACTAACACAACATTGTTAATCAACTATGATCCAATATAAAATAAATTTTTTTTAAGGAAATAAGGAAATAAAATGGAGCAGAGATTCAAGTTTTGTTCTAGAGTCAGGCCTCTTTTACAAGAAAAATAAAAACAGAGTTTAATAGTCAACACTCTACACTGCCACCCAAGCAGGCAAACACGCATGAGTCCAGGTGAATGATCGCAACCTTAGGATGGTTTTGTCTTGATATCCTATACAAGTGTCATATTTTAAAAAAATTTTCTTCCAGTTTAATTGAGATATAATTGACATACAGCACTGCCTAAGTTTAAGGTGGGCAGCATAATGACTTGACTTACATACACCATGAAATGGTGACCACAGTAAGTTTAGTGAACATCCATCCTCTCATACAGATACAAAATTAAAGAAATAGAAATTTTTTTTTCTTGTGGTGAAGACTCTTAGGATTTACTCTCTTAATTTTCATATATAACATGCATATAATGTTCATTACATTTACCATGTTGTACATTCCATTCCTAGTACTTATTTGTCTTATAATGGGAAGTTTGTACCTTTCGACTAAAGCTCCTAAAAGCTCGGATTAAGGAATTTCATCAAATAGAACTTAATTTTATGAGAAAGTTCATGCTGTGTTAAGTGAAAATAGCAGGCTATAAGACTATTTAAATAGAGCCCTCTATTTTATAATTAGGTATTTATATCTCTTTCAAAAATCAGTATCTGAGAAGAAAGATTGGTAGAATATCTGAGAATATGGATATTATCTTTTATATAATAAATAATAAGCCCCTTATAATCTTAAGAAAAAGCAACAAATGTTACCTTCCTATGGCCTGACATTGTCCCTTTAATTCTTTTTTTTTTTTTTTTTTTTTTGGCGGTACGCGGGCCTCTCACTGTTGTGGCCTCTCCCGTTGCGGATCACAGGCTCCGGACACGCAGGCTCAGCGGCCATGGCTCACGGGCTCAGCCGCTTCGCGGCATGTGGGATCTTCCCGGACCGGGGCACGAACCCGTGTCCCCTGCATCGGCAGGCGGACTCTCAACCACTGCGCCACCAGGGCAGCCCATCCCTTTAATTCTTAGTTCATTAATAGATAGCTTTCTTGGAGAGGGGCAGAGTTAAAAAGCTCTCTTTTAAGAATAATATATTACCCAGGAAGTCCTGAGGATAAGCACTCCACAGAGAATATTACTTTATGGGGAAAAAATATATGGATATTGATATAGGTCCATATATAAATATATACATTCTCAAAAATTAATGTGATGGATATTTTTAACAGGGTGATAGAGGCAGTAAGCAGGGCAGGAAAACAGAGGATTAGGTTAAATTAACTCACTGATTTAATAAATTAACGGATCACTGACACCTTCTAGGAATATCTGCACTTTAAGGCTCAATCCTTTCAATAAAATTATTGCTTATTAATGATTTATTTTACTTTTGTTATTTTTAAATTAAGAATTATTCTAGAGATAGAGAAAATTGCAGAGAATAGTAAGATATATAGTTCCCTATGTACCAGGCACACATATCTGATGAAGGTTGACATCAATTACCCACATTTTAAAGTAATCTTTTCTTGAAGCAGAGCATACAAAAAGGAAAGTGTGTTAATCAAAAGCATATAGCTAAACGACACCTCATGAAGTGAATATACCTACATAACCACCACCAAGCTCAAGAATTTAAGCCATCAGTACCCGGAAGCCCTCACTGGGTATATCCTTACTCACTACACATATTCCTTCACCATGGCAACCACTATCCTTCTAATACTGTAAGTTTTCGAGTGTTTTCAAATTATGTATGAATGGAATATTTTTTTGTACCTGGATTATTTTGCTCAAAATTCTGTAAGTAAAATTCACACAAGTTGTTGCCTGAAGCAATAGTTCATTCATGTTCATTTCTGTATAGTATTCCATGTTGTAAATAGAACAAATTTTTATTCGTTGTGCTGTTGATTACATTTAATTATGTCCAGTTAACTACTATGAATAATTCTACAATGAACATTATTGTGCATGTCCGGTGGTGAACATATGAACACATTTTTCATGGGTATATAGGAGTGGAATTGCTAGGTTGTAGGATATTCCTATGTTAAGCTTTTGAAGATACTGCCACGTAGTTTTTCCAAAATAGTAATACCAGTTTTTTACACCAAGCAACATATGAGAATTCCAGTTACATCACTTTCTTGTCAATATGTAGTTTTTGTTTTTTTTTTTTACTTGTTCTGGCAAGTGTTTAGTGGTGTCTCATTTGGCTTTAATTGAACACCTTAAGTTTGTTGGTTATTTGGATATACTCTTTTGTGAAGTTTTGTTCAAGTCTCTTGCCCATTATTCTATTGAGTTGTCTTTTTCTTGTTGACTTGTAAGAATTACTTAGATATTCTGGATATAAGTATGTTGTGAATTATATGTGTCTAGGATATATTCTTCTATCTGTTGCTTGCCTTTGCATCCTCTAAAGATAATAGGGTCCTCATTTTTTTTATTATTTTTTTTTATTGAATCTTTGAAAGTATATTTCTCTCCCTTCTTCTTTCAGCTTTTTCATAAATTTTGAGACTTCTAGCGTTCAGCTTAAATTTTTGAAGATTCCCAACTAATAACACTTTTCTTTCATTCTTCCCAAAGAGTATTTGTCAATCCTTTAAGAAAGGTACAAGCAATTTTTAAAAATATTTCTTTGCTTTACTACAAGGATTTTAAAAATATATCACAATCAGGATAGCACTTGAACTTAATGGAGATCAGGGCTTCAAAATTAATATATACTGTGTATGAAAAAAATGCAACATCAAGATAAAAACACTGAGAGTTTTTACTTCATGGTACATCTATAATTTGCTCACAGAAGCACTAACCCATTTACGGGAACGTGTGCCAGCGGAAAAGAGGAGAATGAACGGTAATGACAGGTCCGTCTGTTGTCTTTCAACAATCATCATCATAACCCTCAAAAGCTGGATCCATTGACAGATGGCTGATGTGCTGAGATATCTGAGCAGTCATTCTGTATCAATGATTGGCAACTTAACCCATGGAGAAGCCATTTTTTTATAAGGCTAGGGCACAACAGAATAAAATAGTCTTTTATGTTAGGGCTGCATACAGATTTCCATCCGTCTTGCTACCTGCTACTCCTATTATCAGAACTAATACCTCCTCATTGTGGCAGCAGGAGACATGTCTGTAGGTGTGTGTGTGTGTGTGTGTGTGTGTGTGTGTGTGTGTATTGAGACATATTCATTTCAGTTGTCTGAATATTCAATATAGATGGCTGAATGATTGATTAACAGGGATGATCAATCTGCCGAACAAGTAGAGCAATGGGGTGGCCTTTCCTAGAAGATGGGGATATACCTGCTTTCTGCTGAAGTGACATCCCTAAACAATCTCTGGGTACTTCCCCTCCTCCATCTACTGCAAGATTTATATAACATTTGGCATAATGGATCAAAAATAGACTAAAACTTTGGTGTAATGAAAACGAGTTTAATGGAGACAGTGGTTTCACAACATTGTAAATGAACTAATGGTACTAAATTGTGCACTTTAAAATGGTTAAAGTTTATCTGAGGTGAATTTCCCCTGAATTAAAAAAGAAAAAACAAACGAAAACACTATAGGCCCCAGAGTTAAACTATTTTGCATTCTAATCATAATTGCAACTCTCAATCCCCACATCAATACTGAGAGGTATGAAATTAATAGTTTGTAATCAATAGTAGTCAAAGTATAAACTTTATGTAGATTGATGTTTGTATGTATTAGTACTGATTCAAGGTTAGTCTTTTAATAATACCACTCTCACACTCTTGCATCTTTCTCAACTGGTGGAGCAAGGGTAGAGTTATAGCAGTGACCAGCTACAGTTGCATATAAGTGCAGGCTGTCTTAGTCATCCAACCACATTAGGGGCAGAAATCTATAGGCACACCTTACAGTAGGACGTTTGCAAATTATCATTGTGCCTTTTAGCTGTGGTTTCATATTTATTTCTGAATTCATTTTCATTTTATCCATGGATAAATAGCTAATAAGTAAGACGGCAGAAATAAGTAAAGGCAGAGTGATTAGAGCATGTATATTCACATTGCCGTTCAGGAATAATAATGCTAGAATATCTCCATAAAGACAAAGCAACTTTATATATCAGAAGTAGGCAAATTAATGATGTAGGTGAAACTGACAATGATGCTATTCATATTAATAGCAGTGTTCAAATCTATAAATTTAACATATTCTAATTTTAACCACCAAAATTTAGCTATTTTGCTTATTGTTTTATAGACAGTTGTCTCATTGATGTTATCGAAGAAAAACATTGTTTTATCAAAAGAAAGTTCTATACTTTATTTTAAATTAGTATAGCTACATTTGTTTTTGCACGTCAGCTTCCATTTTGAAGTCTTGAAATGAATAATTTTGATCCATATGCTTACAAATGTTGTTTATAAATGCCAGGCCAATAGGGAAAATGTACATAGGAGTCTGCATTATTCACCTGCAAATTTGAAGTGGTTTTGCTAAAATCTGTACATGTCCATTAGAATATCATATGTGTGATTTTACAGTTAAAGAAAGAGATTTAGAAAGTTTAACACCATTATCCAAAAGGGACCAATAAATCATAAAACCTGTTCTCATTAACATTTATTGGGGGCTTCCCTGGTGGCGGTGTGGTTAAGAATCCGCCTGCCAATGCATGGGACATGGATTCCATCCCTGGTCTGGGAAGATCCCACATGCTGCGGAGCAACTAAGCCCATGCACCACAACTACTGAGCCTGTACTCTAGAGCCCGCAAGCCACGACTACTGAGCCCACGTGCCACAACTACTGAAGCCCACGCGCCTAGAGCCCGTGCTCTGCAGCAAGAGAAGCCACTGCAATGAGAAGCCCGCACACCGCAAGGAAGAGGAATCCCTGCTCGCCACAACCAGGGAAAGCCCACATACTGCAACAAAGACCCAACGCACCCAAAAATAAATAAATTAATTGAGGGCCTATTATCAACAATCAAAACTTGTGTTGTCTATTGACAACAGCCAAGACATGGAAACAACCTAAATGTGCACTGACAGATGAATAAAGAAGATGTGATCCATTTATACAATGGAATATTACTCAGCCATAAAAAAGAACAAAAATGCCATTTGCAGCAACATGGATGGACCTGGAGATTATCAGATTAAGTGAAGTAAGTCAAACAAAGACATATACCATATGATATCACTTATATGTGGAATCTAAAAAAAAATGATACAAATGAACTTATTTACAGAACAGAAACAGATGCACAAACATCGAAGAAAAACTTATGGTTACCAAAGGGGAAAGGTGAGGGGGGGATAAATTAGGGGTTTGGGATTAACATATACACACGACCATATATAAAATAGATAAACAACAAGTACCTACTGTAGAGCACAGGGAACTATACTCAATATCTTGCAATGATGACAATAATGGAGAAGAATCTGAAAAAGAATATATATACATATATATATATAACTGAATCACTTTGCTGTACACCTGAAACTAACACAGCACTGTAAATCAACTATACTCCAATTAAAAATAGCTAAAGACAAAAATATATCCACAGAGCTGTACACTTTCAATTTGTGCAATTTCTTCTATGTAAATTACACCTCCATTTAAAAAATCTTTGGTTCTCTCAGTAGGGTAAGAAGAGGCTAGATCTGTTTTCTCATGTAGAACCTACCCTAGACATGCTGCTTGTCTTCTTGAAGCAATATTCCCAAGCAAGTTGGACCCTATTAGCTCCACCTTTCATAAAAGGACAGCCACAATCCAGGCTGACTGCAATTTAACAGGGAGGTCAAAGGCAATGCCATCTATATGAACAGCTTCCATATATCAAATGCTTTCTATGTACCACACACTGTGTATGTCATGGTTTCTCATTTATGACAAGAATGAGGTACTTACAAAGCAGGTAACTGTTAACTGCATTTTCTAAATGAGAAAACCGATGCTCACAGCAGTTAAATAACCTTCCCAGTTGAATACAGCTACTACATTGTAAGACCTGGGATTCAAAAAGAGTTTTGTTTGGATACAAACCCTTGACCTTTTTAATGCACCCTGCCCCTGAACCCAGGAGAAGCGCTGGAGGCCACCTAACCCACCAGGGGAAATATCTATACATCCTCCCTTTTGCTATTTTGAGGCTGGCTTCACTGGCCCTCCATCAGGGGCTGGTGGGTCAGAGTGTAAGCACCTCAGGTGTGAAACACTGTTCCCTTGCATGAAGTGAGGAGAAACTAATGAATGACCCAGGCTCCTGCTGGCAAGGCTGGTCTTCACACCTGTTCAGGGGAAAATGAGCAACAAAGCACGAACACACACACACACACACACACACACACAAAAGTACAAATTACAATCTTTATGTATCTGCTCCTTGGTGGCTTCACAGGATATGAAATTTTTTATGTTAAAATATGACAACACTATTTCTTATTCTCATTTTTCTCCACTCCAGGCTACCAAGCATTCTGGTCAAGGAACTTTCATGTCTAAAATTGTTTCAAACCAAATAGTTCCTTGGGGATGAATAGCTGTGATTAAACCTGGCAACTGTTATGAACCGTATGAAAAGGACACTGAAATAATGCTTATTAATGCTGCAAATATTTGCCTTTCTCCTCTTTGTGTCCTTGCAACAACTTTTTAAATGTTATTATTCAAAATATATTGAGGCTTGGTCTAATTATAAGCACAGGGAAAAATCAACACAGAGAAAAATAATAAAAGCAAAACACACCAAGTACCCACTGTAATTTGAACAAACCATGGTTGCTGAAATGTATGTGGTGGAAAATGCTTAATTTTATTAATTCAAGCCTTTTAGGCTTGAATTTTTAGAGTAAGGGTTTTTTTAATCTTTTGGTTATTATCTGATGCTAGCAAAACCCAGTGGTAATAAGGAGCCCAGATTGAGTGCTGGCAACTTCTTGTGGCTTAAAAAAGCACAACTACAATAACAAAATACATGAAAGTGTATGAAAAGCCTCATGCAAACAACTAGACCATCAAGATACTTGTATCACTACGTCCCTATAAACTAAAATTATGCATATGCACCAAACATATCTAAGATAAACTGATTAATAAATCCTCTCATCCAGACAAATTCATGCACATCAATTAATAAAATATAGATTCTAATCATTTCTTGCAAGTGCTGTGTAACTAACCTCTGTAGATTTATCCTCTCAAAAAAAAAAAAAAATTCTATGAGCTGCTCTGAAAAAACACCTCAAGAATTAGCTCTGCCATTTACCATATTTGTGACCTTGGGCAAATCTCTTAACCTATTAAAGGCTCAATTTTCTTATCTACCTAGAAAAGTAATAGTAAGGATGAAAGGAATTAAATACAGCCCAAGATGAATAAAGCAGAATGTTACAGTTATGGGCGGCTAAGAGAAAGAGTGCTTTGTTTCGCCAAAAGCTGAGAACGTCATACGGAGCACAGAATACTGAAATCAGCTTCCTGGCGAGCGGGTCAGGGCACTTTTGCACCTGAGGCAGAACAACATTTTCTTTTTCTGAGTAGGATGTTCATCTCCCAGGACCAGTTTATCTTTGAAGTCCCAGGCACTGATCACTTTAGGAAAATGAGCAGAACAAGGGGCCACCTACCCTTCAAAACAAACCAGGGGATTCGAATAAATTACAAATCAATCTGCCTTTCACACTGTGACCTTCCACTTGGAATTTTAATCACATTTTTTGGTACCATATATATATATATTTTTTTTTTGCGGTACGCGGGCCTCTCACTGTTGTGGCCTCTCCCGTTGCGGAGCACAGGCTCCAGATGCGCAGGCTCAGCGGCCATGGCTCACGGGCCCAGTCGCTCCGCGGCATGTGGGATCTTCCCGGACCGGGGCACGAACCCGCGTCCCCTGTATCGGCAGGCAGACCCTCAACCACTGCGCCACCAGGGAAGCCCATTGGTACCATATTTTAAATGGACGTTATTTACAGCTGGCTAGAATATGATGATGTAAACTGCAGGCTTCCAAAATCCTACCCAGATTACATGAGAACACCTGGATCTGCACACAAATGCACCGCCTTCCACAGATACGTGCAACAACCCACACGAAGACGAACAGATGTTAAAATAAGTGGGCTACATCGAGCTGGCCTTGCTCCTGCAATGTACAGGAACAGAGTGTGTGCAAGCAAGAACACTGCAAATTGCAGCCATTCATTCTTAGGCCATTTGGCACTTCCGATCACTCACAGATCAGCGGCTGCTCAAGGAGAGGCTGAAACCAAATCTCAGCTCTCCTCTCCCTCCAAACAGATCCCCAGGCCTGACTTGCAGAGGCTGGGCTGGGAAAAAACAGGAAAAACTGCAGCTGTGAATGTCAGGGTACTTTCCAAATGTCACTATCTTATTAGCATGACCAGCAATAACATAAACTTGACAAAATTTAGGTAACTCTTCTTTCGTATTTACCACTGCTGCCACTGCGGCTCTGGACCATGGTACATCTTGCCTGCAGATGAGAAAAACGTAGCTCTAGCCTCCCTGATGATTGGTTTACATCTTTACTTATTAATTCTCTTGATGGCCCAAGAACACGTATCATGTAAGCAGGCCAGTGGGGGTAAAATGCCTCAGGGTATGAGTAACCGGGAAATAACTAAGCAGCATATGTTTAGTTGATTTCATCTGAGAAACTCAGCCGTTTCTGGTAGTACCTGATTCTTCTCACTGGGCGCTTATAGAACAGGTAGTGGGGAATAGATCTTCCGGGTTCAGAGACCTGGATGGAGCTCTCAGATAGATCAGGAATTTTCTGATATCATCTCACAAGACAGTAGAAGAGAAATCCTATATTCCACACAGGTCATTGGATTCTCTTCCTACTGCTGTTGTAACAAGTTATCAAAAATTCAGTGGTTTTAAACAACAGAAATACATGATCTTGCAGTTCTTTTTTTTTTTTTTTTTAAATATTTATTTATTTGTCTGTGCCGGGTCTTAGTCACGTCACGTGGTATCTTTAGTTGCGGCATGCGGGTTCTAGTTCCCTGACCAGGGATTGAACCCAGGCCCCCTGCATTGGGAGCGCGGAGTCTTAACTACTGGACCGCCAGGGAAGTCCCGATCTTGCAGTTCTGAAAGACAGATGTCCAAAATCAGCCTCAGTGGGCTAAAATCAAGGTGTCAGCTGAGCTGCTTTCCTCCTGGAGACCCTGGAGTTGGGGATGATCTTTCCTGACCTTTACTAGCTTCTAGAGGCTGTCCTCGTTTCCTCACATTGCCTTTCCTCCCTCTGTTACCATCCTCAGATCACCTCCACTCTTTGTGCTGTCCTCCTTCCTCCTTGTAAGGACACTTCAGGATAACCCAGGAAAATCCAGGGTAATCTCCCATCTCAACATCCCTCATCATATCTGCGAAGTCCCTGCTACCATGTAAGGTAGTACAGTCATGGGTCCCAGGTGTTAGGATGTGCACATCTTCACTGGGCCATTATTCAGTCTCCCACAGGCACCAACGAAGCAAAGTCCATTTCAAATCTGTTCTTATTAATTAAAATTGCCCATGAGTATAGGAGAAAAACAACTTACAGAGTGGAAAAAGTGATTTGTGCAATAGACAAAACTCCCTGGGCTTGTTCCATACACGCTAGGACTACAGAAAACGACGGATTTTAATGGTTTTGTGTTCATGTAATGGGAAGCTATGACTGTTAATTCACATTTCTCTGATTGCTAGTGAGGGTGAGTTTTCTCCTACGTCTAATGTTCATTTGGATGCCTTTCCTGTCCTTTGCCCATTTTTCTCTGGAACTGTTCATCTTTTAGTTATTGAGTTATATGTATTCTTTATATGTTCTTAATATTGAACTCATCCTGTTAGATATGTTGCAGATATCACTTTTCAGTCTAAAAAATTCACTTTTTTTTTTTTTTTTGCGATACGCGGGCTCCCCACCACTGTGGCCTCTCCCGCTGTGGAGCACAGGCTCCGGACGCGCAGGCCCAGCGGCCATGGCTCACGGGCCCAGCCGCTCCGCGGCACGTGGGATCCTCCCGGACCGGGGCACAAACCCGCGTCCCCTGCATCGGCAGGCGGACTCCCAACCACTGCACCACCAGGGAAGCCCTAAAAAATTCACTTTTAACTTTGATTATGATATTTTATAATAGAGTTTTAAATATTAAATTGATCAAAAATTTCAATCTTTTCCCCTATAGTATGTGCTTTGTGTATTTTCTTTAACAAATCCTTTCTACCTTCAAGTCATAAAAATATTTCCCTGTTTTGTCTTTGGCAAACTGGGGAATCTTTCTGTTTTAAAAATTATAGCGATCATCTTTTTATATGATGCTGAATAGTGACCTAATTTTGTTTTCACTGGGCAGCCAGCCAAATTTTCTAATACCATTTCACCATATCACCATCACTACAGTGGTCTGAATGCCACCTCTGTTCTGTGCAGTTTGTCACATATGCTTGGATCTGTTGTGCGTTTGTTTCTATATAATGTTCTGTTGATCTTGTTAATACTTAACTGATACTGCACTATATTAATCACTTTATCTTTACAAAGTAATGGCTTTATTATGGTAGGGCTTCTCTCTTCTTTCTGTTTTTCTCCCTAAGAATTATCTGAACTATTATTGGAAATTCCATCACATATATTAATTTAAAAATTACTTTGTCAAGTTTTGTGCAAACACTGTTAAAATCTCACTGGAATTACCATGAATTTATAGATTAGCTTGAAGTGAAATTAACTTGACAAAGTGATGAAACCCAGTCACTCCATTCACAAGCACAGCTAATCTCTCCACTTTTCTTATATATCTTTCAATAAAACTTAAAATTTTCTTTGCAAAGGCCTTATGAATATAACTTCACTTGATTCCTTGATAACTTGCAATTTGGTTGCTATTGATACTGTAATTGATTTTCCTCATTACTCTTTGGAACTGGCTATTCTTGGTATACGTGAATAATTGTCTATTTTATATATTGATTCTTTATCAAGTAATTTGACTAGTAAGTTTCTTGGATTATGTTGTAGACTTTTTTATCTATAAATAATGATAACCGTATCTCTTCATTTTAAATAAGCTTTTTATTTTTTTTTCCCTTGTTGTATTGCCTGTGATTACCAATAGATTGAATGGTGGAGGTGATGGCAGGCATCATTGTATTGTTTCTCATTCTAATTGGATCTTTCTAAATTTAGATCACTAGCTATGTATTGTTATATACCATATATAAGATTACAGAAATCATGGTCTATTGCTAATTTGATAAAAGATTTTTAACAAGTATATTATCGGATTATTCCAAACGCTTTTCTGTATCTATTTAGGAGATCATATATATTTCCTTTATATATTAATGAATAGATTACATTAATTTTTAATGTGGATCACCTTTGTAATTGTGAGATAAACTCTACCTGATAATATTGAAACCCAGCAGGACCCTATGGGGCCCTACCGGATACAAATCTTTTGGTGTCCCCGAATTCTTGTCTGTAGGAAATAGGCTTCATTCATCCTCCTTGACCTTCCCTGAGTTCCAAAGGGCAGATTTAACCAGTTGCTAATCCGAGAAGAGAGGGAATGCAGAAACAAAGGAAAAGCAGTCAAGAAATAATAGTGCAGCCTTGGGGCAGGAGGCTGGTTCCTCCTCAAGGAGTATACATAACAATATCTTTGAGTTCTTTTGCAGAACCAAGGCCCCCACCCAGGTGGAAGATGGCAACTTTAGGCTGAGCACCAGATTTCTGGAGCAGCACCCTGCTACCTCATCACCAACCAATCAGAAGAAAGTCACACACCCTGCAGCCATCACCCTAAATTTTGCCTATAAAAATTCTTCCCCCAAAACCATTGGGGAGTTAGTGGATTTTGAGCATGAGCCACCCATTCTCCTTGCTTGGCCCTGCAATAAACTTTTCTCTGCTCCAAACTATGACCTTTCGGTTCAGTAACAATGTTTCTTTTATACAATGCTGGACTTTATTATGTTTCATTTAAGCAGTTTGCAACTACATTCATAAAGGAGTTGTCTTAAAATGTTACATTCCTTTACAATCTTTGTCAGGTTTTGATATTAACATAGTTTTACCATCATAAAAAAAAAGTAGAATCCTTTGGTAAATACTGTGATTGTTTATTTCATGAAGCCTTGAAACTGAAACTGACTGAACCTTGATTAATTTTCCTTTTATTTGGGGATGGAGGGTGAGGAGAGGGAGAAGGAAGGGACAGGGAGTTTGACCAAGTCACTGGTTCTCCAGCATTTTGACTTCATGAACATTTTCCATGCTTGTAAACTATTGAGGACCTCAAAGAATTTCTGTTCCTATCAGTTACATCTACAAATATTTACCATATTAATTTCAGTAAGAGAATATCACTTACATAATACTAATTCTCTGAAATTTGTTGAGAGTCCTTTTGTGACTTATCATAAATAAGTTTATACAAGTTTAATAAGTACTAGGAAAGAATATATAGTCTCTATTTGTTGGATGAAATATTTTATACACATTTTAACTTTATTAATTCTGTGGTTCCATTATGTTAAATTCTTACAAATATTGTTGTCTCCTTTTGCATTCTTTATCTATATGTTTCTGAAAGAGCTGTGCTGAAATCTCCCAAAGTGTAATAATTTTCGTTTTATGTCTCACGAATCCTGCTTAGGTTGTTAAATGCATAAAAGTCTTGAGAGTTATATATTCTTAGTACACTATTGCTTTTAACACAGAGTGATGTTCCTCTTTAGCTCTTTTATATTTTTGGTTAACATTTCAGCCTTTTATTTTCAAAATTTCTCTAGGCTTAGATTTTAGGTGTCAGTCTTATCAAGTGCATATACAATAGATGGCTTTTTTTTAATCCTACCTAAAACTCTCTTTGTTTTAGTAAGTAAATTTGATCATTTTACATTTATTGTATAACCAAGCAGGAGCTTATGGGGCCCTCCTGGGATAGACTCCTCCATCATACCCTATGCTTTAGCTGCTCTCTGAAGTACCTAGATAACAGTATCTGATGCACATTTCCTGAGTGAAATGCACATTACAGATGTGAAAACCCCCACCAAATGGAAGATGCTACCTACTTGATGACCATAAGGGCACAGCCCCCAGGCCTACTGGAGCCTAAGGATTGATAATGTTGACCCCTGTGACATCGCCCTATTACCTCACCATAAACCAATCAGAGAATTGTGCATGAGTTGATCACGTACTCTACAACTCCCATCTCCCTCACCTGGCCTTTAAAAATGTTTTGCTGGGCTTCCCTGGTGGCGCAGTGGTTGAGAGTCCGCCTGCCGATGCAGGGGATGTGGGTTCGTGTCCCAGTCCGGGAAGATCCCACATGCTGCAGAGCGGCTGGGCCTGTGAGCCATGGCCGCTGAGCCTGTGCGTCCGGAGCCTGTGCTCCACAGCGGGAGAGGCCACAACAGTGAGAGGCTCGCGTACCACAAAAAAACAACAAAAAAAATTTTTGTAGGAAATGCATGAACTACCAAGAGGGTGTCATTTCAGAAAAAGAATAAAAACTGAGATGCCTGACACTTAAGATCAAAACTTTCCCCAACTGTTTCGGCTGGCGTTCCAAGATGACCCAATGCGCTTTTGCTTGCTTCACCAACAACAGCATCTCAGAGTTCCTGACATGACATCAAAGTTTTGATGATATGGAGAATGATGCTGGCCAGGCAGTTCAACTCAGGCTTACAAATATAATTATTCATTTGGTCACTCACTCACTTGTTCACAGAGTATTTGCTGAGCTCTTAGTTGGTTAAAGACTGTGCATGGCACTGGTGATAAAATGATGATCAAGTTCTTTCTCAGCCTTCAAGGAGCTCATAGACCAGTAAGGAGGACAGATATGTCATCAATTAAATGTGACAGAGAGAGTCAAGAAAACAGCAGCAAAAGCAAAGTTCCGTGAGCATCACTGTGGTCCAAGATGTTTGGGAACGACATTGAAGAGACATTCAAAGGAGGAGCAGGATTTTCATACCAATGTTTTCTTAGGTCAGTCTCCCAAGGCAATAGACATAAGAGCAAAGCTAAACAAACAGGACCTGATCAAACTTACAAGCTTTTGTACAGCAAAGGAAACCATAAACAAAATGAAAAGGCAACCTACAGAATGGGAGAAAATATTTGCAAATGATGTGAACAACAAAGGCTTAATTTTCCAAAATATACAAATAGCTCATACAACTCAACAACAAAAAAACCCAAACAACCCAATTGAAAAATGGGCAGAAGACCTAAATAGACATTTCTCCAATGAAGACATATAGATGGCCAACAGGCACATGAAAAGATGCTCAACATCACTAATTATTAGAGAAACGTAAATTAAAACTACAGTGAGTTGCCACCTCACACCAGTCAGAATGGCCATCATCAAAAAGTCTACAAATAACAAATGCTGGAGAGGGTGTGGAGAAAAGGAACCCTCCTACATTGCTTGTGGGAATGTAAATTGGTGCAGCCACTGTGGAAAACAGTATGGAGGTTCCTCAGATATCTGTAGAGTTGCCATATGATCCGCATTCCCACTCCTGGGCATATATCCAGACAAAACTATTATTCAAAAAGGTACATGCACCCCTATGTTCATAGCAACATAATTCACAATAGCCTAGACAGGAAAACAACCTAAATGTCCAAAGACAGACAAATGGATAAAGAAGATGTGGTACATATATACAATGGAATATTACTCAGCCATAAAAAAGAAGGAAATAATGCCACTTGCAGCAATATGGATGGACCTAGAGATTATCATACTAAGTGAAGTAAGTCAGACAAAGACAAATACCATATGATATCACTTATATGTGGAATCTAAAATTTGACACAAATGGACTTATCTACAAAACAGAAATGGACTCAGACACAGAAAACAGACTTGTGGTTGCCAAGGCGAGGGAGGGAAGGATTGCGAGTTTAGGATTAGCAGATGCAAACTATTATAAATAGAATGGATAAAAAACAAGGTCCTACTATAGAGTACAGGGAACTATATTCAATATCTTGTGATAAACCATAATGGAAGAGAATATGAAAAGGTATGTATATATATATACCTGAGTCACTTGGCTTTACAGCAGAAATTGACACAACATTGTAAATCAGCTATACTTCAATAAAATAATTTTTTTGAAAATTTAGGATTTTTGATGAGATGAAAAAGCAGAGAAGAGATAAATGAAAACAAAAGCATGAGGCTTCATGGTGCATTCAGTGAAGTAGGATGTAGTTGAAGAAGGCCAAACTCTAGGTAGTGGGGAAAAAGTGATGAGCTGATGTGGTAGGCAGTGTCAGAAGCTAAGAGACCTCAAATTGTGCGTTTTTTTTGTTTGTTTTTTGTTTTCAAATTGTGCATTCTTTGACTAGAATTCATTCTGTAGATAAAGAATCCAGAAAAGGTTTTTAAGTGAGGAAAGGACATCCACAACCAGTGTTTTAAGAAAACTGGGAGTTTAACTGGACTATGAATTGGAGTGAGAAGAAACTACAGTGAGGTCAGTAGAGGAGCTATTGAAACGCTTCTAGGGAAGATGACAAGGGTGTGTATTGAGGAGGGTTTAGACCTATTGTCTCTATGTTTGTTTCACCACTAGATGTGTAGTCATGGCCCCAGGCGGGCATTCAAGGAGCTGATCGAGCAATATGCACCTTTGTTATACAAATAAAGGAAAAAATAGCTCTCTCTAGAGATCTAAAATACATCTACAGAGGTGAGACAAGGCAAGGAAGCACAATTTAAACACCCCGTTACAAAATCAAGTACAACAGTAACAGAGAAATTGAGGAAATAAAATAGAGGTAAATGTGTAAGGAACTGATAAGGACGTTTCTGTTGGCTAAGCTATTAAATTAACAAAAAAAGAAATCCAGCTCTTGTGAGGGAAAAGTCACTTGGTGCACAGTTTTGTTTTGTTTTACAAAAGAAAGACAGGTATAAAAAAATCATTTACAGCACATTGAAGAGTACACAAAGCACAGGCCCCTGCCCGGAATTTCAGAGAGGTGTGATTTGTATGTATAAAATATGTAGACTAAATAACAACCAAAAAAAGTATCCATTTCTTTGTGAAAATAAGTTAAACTTCCAATAAATAAAGTAGATGGAGGGACTCTAGGGGCAAACAGGATGCCTAACAAAATCTATTAGCAGTCATAGGAAAACATACACACACACACACACACACACCTGTTTGTATACTCAACATTTACTGAGCACCTTCTGAGGGTGGAGATACAGCGATGAATAAAATAGATACAAATCCCTGCCCTCCTGAAACAATCGTTCTCATCCTCTTTACAATCCATCATTCTTTAATGTTCCAGAACACCAATCCTGTTTCGGTCTTCCTGCTTTACCAACCCCCCATCCCACCCCGCGCAGTGGTGTCCAAGCATGAATTCTGTAATGGAACAAAATTTTCACCCCAAAATTGTAACACGGATTAGTTCCAGCTGTAAACAATCAAGGCCGAAAAGACTCAGGAAAAACCTTTGACCCTCCCGCTAACTCCCTGAAGAATTTATATAGAGAGCCTATTACAGGAACAGAGCTGTCACCAGAGATAATCTGCACTGACTATGGGCTGGGTGTGAAGGCGGAAACTCTGTGTCCTACTGTCTCTGCTGGTCCAGCAAACATTTGTTTACCTAACATCTGCTTTTCTGTCTTCCTGTGAATTGTCTTCTTAGCCCTTGGAACTCCCAAACCACTACCCGCAACATCCTCTTTTGTCTTTAGCTGAAGATGGTATTTAACGTGAGGGTTTCAGCCATTTCAGTGAGTTACTCAGTTTTCCTGGGTCTCTCCCATGTATACACATTACCAAACTTTGTTTGATTTTCTCCTGTTAATCTGTCTTATGTCAACTGAATTCTTAGACCAGCCAGAAGAACCTAGAAAGGTAGAGGAAAATTTCTCCCTCTCTTAGTATTGTCAGCTGGAAAAAAATGCACCACCTGAAAGCTGAGAATTATGTTTTATTCGGTGGACTTTCTGAAGACTTAAGCCTGGGAAGCAGTTTCTCAGATCATTCTAAGAACTGCTCTGAAGAGGTAAGGGAGGAGCCGGGATATATGGGAGTTTTTGCCACAAAAACCAAATGGTGGGAACATCAAACAATTACTGTTAATTAAAGAAAACCAGACATCTCAAGTTAATGAATTTAGCGCTTTTCTATGTATGGAAAGATTCTCAAGAGTCTGGGCTCATTGAAATCATTCCTTTGATATGCACCTTGGCTATCTAGGGCGGTATCCTGTTTTTCTCCATCCTAATCCCCCCAGGGTACACAGTCAGGGGCCACTGCAGTGGCTGCTGGCCTGATGGCTGCAACGTCCTTTGTTTCCTACATGGCAGGCGACATCTTTCACCCACATTGCGCTCTACAAGCCCAACTGCACCACACTCCTCTGTTCCTCTCTGACCTCACTTTCCTCCACCCATTTCCTTGCTTCCAATAGTCCTACCACCCTGGCCTTTATATTCCCCAAACACTTCAAGCTTATTCCTGTTTTGGAGTTCTTCCCTTGTTCTCATTTGCCTGGCAAGACATCTCCCAGATATTCACACGATGGCTCCCTACGCCCTGCAGACTCAGTTCAAAAGTCCTCTCCTTGGGGACACTTCCTGGACTGCACTAACTCAGTGGGTTTATCACTTCAAAATTATTAGTTTATATCCTCTGAGAGCTTGAAAGATAGTGGGTGTTCAAAAAACTGCTTGTTAAATGGCCACATGGTGTGTGTGTGTGTGTGTGTGTGTGTGTGTGTGTGTGTATCTGTGGTTTAGTGGGTGATGCTCATGAGGTAGGAGACTGATGGGCCCCAGGCTGTGTAGCTGCAACCAGGCTCAGCCTGAAGCTTCAAGATAAGATATTAGCAGGAGCACTGGGCCTGGATTGGGTGAAAGACAAAGCGACCACATTTTTCTCATTCCCAGCCCACACATGTGCAAAGAAGGTCCTCAGTCTAGGGAAGGGGTCAAAGGGAGAAAGAGACGCCAGCCCATAATACGTCCTGCCAACCTCCCAGAAACCTTCACGCTGGACTCCACCTTGGCTGAGAGATACATGCGCTCCCAGGAAGGACCCTGAGTCAGGTCAAGTGTGGGCACAAGCAAGATGATTGGCCAGAGACAACCCAGAAGACTGCCCCCATATAAGTGACCTAACCCACCCCCATTGGGTGCAACTCACTCCGAGTTTGCCTATGTGCTTTTCCACATGTACTCTGCTTCTAATAACCCTTTATCTGTTGCACAATCTTGGTCTCTTTGCTGAATTCCTTCTTCAAAGAAGACAAGGACCAAGCTCCTGCTTCCAGCCACCTTGCCCCACCCCCTCCCCAGATTGATGCTAGACTATCGTCACTTAGCCAGTCGCACAGCCATTCGAGTCTAAAGAAAGACAAGCTCTTTCTACCAACTCACGCTGCTTATGCTGTGCCCAGTTCGGCAGGTTCTCAAACCAACCACTGATGGCTGGTGGCAGTGTAGCAGCGGTGATTTTGGCGGTGAAGAGGATGACTAAATGAGTTTTACTGCACTGTAGCCTGAGGGAACAAATCTGTGCACAGGCCAACACCTCAACCTGCCAACCTCCAAATACAAAGTCAGAAAAGGTGAGAAAGTAAACTACATTCTGCTCCTGGATTTCATAACTGTGACTTGCAAGTTACCTGTGTTTCCCCTTCTACCTTATCTGAGCACAAGGCACTGCTGCTTTTGTTCAGTATAAAGTGAAATGTAAACAGCAGTACATCTGTGCATTCCTTCATTCATTAGGATTTTGAATTAGACTCCAAGATGTATTGACATTCATAAACATTCAACAAATCTCCCAAACCACCAAAAACATTAAGGTTGATTCTCAAATCCTTAGACATGCTGTTTTGCCTCCAATTTGGTGGCAATCGCGGTTCAGGTAATGTTCGTGTGGCCTTTTAGACCCAACGATATTTAAACTACAAATGCTGAGAATCACATACACAGGCAAGATGCGATCCAAACCTGGAAAAAACACTCTTGCACCTTTGACCACCCTGCTGATTGCCCAGTGCTGAACTCACATGCATTGACTTTTCAATCAACCATTTTTGTGTTGGTCAGCTCAGAAAATCAACCTCAGCTCCATAAACATTCCTGACAATCAGCTTGTAATGTGATAAGTTGCTCATAAAGAAAAAAGAAAAATAAAAATTAACAGAGGCAGATTTAAACTGCCTCTCAGCCTCAATTTTTGTGATAGAATGGAGACCTTTAGACGCTTTGAGAATGATTACAATTTGTATATACTAGTGGGAGTGGAACGTAAAACCAAAATATAAAAGAGCGTTCAAGGTATCATTCATTTACCATGAAAATAAAGGACATCGGGAACAAATGAAGTAGCTTGCATCTACAACAGGCAGTGAAAAAACAACATTCAGGCTACAGATATAGCCATCTCCACATCTGTCCTCCTCGGGACAGGCTGAAAAGTGGAAAAGTGGGTCCCCAGGACCCACACTGAACTCTCCGCTATGCAAAAAACCCAGAGAATGGGCAATGGGAGTTGTAGATCAAAGCCAAGCTGGCTGTGTGACACTTCATGACAAAACTCTCTGTTCCCCTCTGTGAAACAAGAAAGCTAGAGAGGAAGTCTGTTGTTCCTGTCCATTCTAACATTCTAGTAGTTTGTTTTTTACAACTGCAGGAAATCACAAGGGATAAAAATGATACTTTCTTCCTTTCAATGAGAAGTAAAACATGAATTACTTACATTCAAAGTAAAAAAGATGACATAGAACTTTGCCCCTTCTTCTTGTTGCTGGTTTTCCCAATAATATGTTTTCAATCCACTTCCATATAATTCAGGACCTACAGATATTTCTGCTGAATCTGCACCTTCCAATGTGCTACTTTACCGCATTTACATTTTTAATGAATAAGTGTGTATTTTCTTTAAGAAGCTGTGTTGGGTGTGGGGAGAACCAAATGACATCACTTTTTCTCTTAGGAATCTGAAACTATAAATATTTTACGAGTGCAGGTTTTTTAATCTGATGTTTATATCGTATTATATAGAGAGTATCTGCCTTAAGACAGCTTCATTTGTGACCCCTTTGTTTATATAGACTACATAACTTAGAATTGCAATACTGATCAAAGCTCACATGTACCATTGCTGAGAGATGGCTACCTAAGAACACATTCCGTATTGGGACAGAAAGCTCACCTACAGCATGTGTGCACAGTGAAACACTTATTTCATAATTCCTTTTTATTTCTGTAGGTTTTCTTCAGTGTTTGAATTTCTTTTGCACGAAACTATATTTGAAATCGGTAACAATGCATGGCCCATAAAATTAACCCCCTCCCCACAAGAGTCAATGAAATCTTTTATTTGTGAAATTAATGCCTGATGATTTGAATCAACATGAATCAAGAATGAAAGATAAGGAATCCACCTGCTGTGAGATTAAATTATCCCATTCCACAGGAAGCACCTCCTCGAAAGCAAGGAAAAAGACACTTGGAGGAAATGAAGAAGGCCAGTACAGTGACTGAGATAAGAGAGCTGTTGTGCTGATGGGAAAATTTTTATTCTATTTTTCTAGAATCAGATGATGTGATTTATATTAGTATTTAAAAAAAATTTTGAGCTATAGTTGATTTACAATGTTGTATTAGTTTCAGGTGTACAGCAAAGTGATTCAATTTTATATATATTTTTTTCTTATATATATTCTTATATATATATATATATATACGCTTTTTCAGATTCTTTTGCATTATAGGTTATTAAAGATATTGAATATAGTTCCCTGTGTTACACAGAAGGTCCTTGTTTTTTATCTACTTTATATACAGTAGTTTGTCAGATGATGTTATTTAATATTCCTCTAAACTAGAAAATTAAACAGGCTTGGTGACACTGACTCCACAAAGTTTTTAGCTGGACAAGGGAACTTGGTGAGCCTGGCATTATAGTTCAGTCATAGATCCATCACAACGAAATCTGGAAGAAATTCTGCCCTAAATTTGGTCAGGATTTTAGAGACTTTGCATCATGTACTAGCAAGTAACACTGAAACCGTAACAAATGATGTCAGGTAACAACAAAAGTAAAAATAGATAGATTAGATTACAACAAAGTTGAAAACTTCTGTGCATTAAAAGACACAATTAGCAGAGTGAAAAGGCAATCTGTGTAATAGGAAAAAATATCTGCAAATCATATATCTGAAAACCACCAAGTAAAGAACACCTACAACTCAACCACAAAAACAAACAACCTGACTAAAAAAATGGCAAAGCACGTGTACAGACATTTCTCCAAAGGAGACCAATGGCCAATAAGCACTTGAAAAGGTGCTTGATATCACTAATTAGGGAAAAGCAAGTCAAAATCACAGTTGGATCCACCTCACACCTATTAGGATGGCTACTATCAAAAAAAAAGAATATAACAAGTGTTGATGAGGACGTAGAAAAATGGGAAATCTTGTGCACTGTTGGTGAAAACGTACAATGCTGCAGCTACTATGGAAACAGTATGGCAGTTCCTTAAAAAATTAAAAATAGAATTACCACACAATCCAGCAATTCCACTTCTGAGTCTATACCCAAAAGAATGGAAAGCAGGGTCTTGAAAAGCTATTTGTACACCCATGTTCACAGCAGCACTGTTCGCAACAGACAAAAGATGGAAGCAACCTAAGGCTCTGTCAGTGGATGAATGGAGAAACAAAATGTGCTACGTACAAGCGATGGGATATTATTCAGCCTTAACAAGGAAGGGAATTCTGACACATGCTACAACATGGATGAACCCTGAGTATGTACATTATACTAAGTGATACAAGCCGGTCACAAAAAGACAAATATGGTATGATTCTACTCATATGAGGTATCTACCACAGAAGTCAGATTCAGAGAGACAGAACGGAGAAAGGTGATTGCCAGGAGATGGGGGAAGGAAGAAATGGGAAGTTGTTTAATGGATCCAGAGTTTCAGTTTTGTAAGAAAAGTTCTGCAGATTGGTTGCACAGCAATGTGAATGTACTTAACACTACTGAAATATACGCACTTAAAAATGGTTAAGATGGAAATTTTTGTTACGTGTATTTTACCACAATTAAAAAAATTTTTAATTGGGTCAGACATATTTATCAGTATTTATCCATTACCCATTATTAGGCTTTTGGGTTGCTTTAACCAAGTCTAATGTTTGCCTATTACAAATAAAACTACAGTAAACATTTTAACGCCTTAAGCTATTCTCTGGGTTTTGTATTTGGTTTAACCTTAGACTGGGTTCTTAGGAGCTAAATTAGTAGGTCATGGTTATCAACACATTTAAAGTTCTTTACTCATAAGAATTTACCTTTAAATGTATTAAATTAATGTCAGTCGTCAAGGAAGTTTGCCAGGACTTATTGGTTATAGGTGGTCTTAAAACTTTAGATAAATATGCTTCTAAAAGTCTTCCAATACTCCTGGAAGATACTATATTTTGAATTGTAAAATCTGCAATGAGACTTTTATACAGACGAAAAATGTATTTATAGAATTCTTATTATAATACGTATTAGAATATCTAACGTCATTTATAAAGACCCCTGTGATGAGATCCACTCAGAATTCATGATCAAAAAATTATCTGTCCCTTTTTCAATTTTGCTACCAGGCAGAGTCCCTTACATCTATCACCATATTTCCCACTTCGCTCTACATGCTAGGAAGTTTGGGCCTATTTTTATGCAGCGTTCTTTACCTAGGGTTTTGTTACAATGTTTTTCTACATTTCCTCTTTCACTTGAGGGGATAAGGATGGGAGCTATAGACCATGGGCAGTGCAGGGAATTTTATATACTTTATTCTATATAATGTGCTCGCCAGCTGTGTAATGTGTTATCCAGATTCCGTTTCTACCAATAAAACTGACGCACAAGAGTATGAGTAACTTGACTGATATCATACAGTGATTCTTGGCCTTATTATAGTCAAGTTTTTCTTGTAAGTTGCTACGAGCCTTTTTGGAAGTAAAAGGATACATAAATAAATAATGTAAACCAGTAATTTCAATGTCAAAACGTAATTTTATTTCATGCTGAGCACTAAGGGCTGGAGGAACATTAGAGCTAGAAGGAAATCAATCATCTCTTTAGCCCCATCCTTTGACAAACAAGGCCCAGGGAGGTGACCTCAATGACCTGAGGCATATAGCTGGCCCTTAGCTACATTTCCACTTTCTTTTTCAAAACAGGGCAGAATCATCTTTTATGGCTCATTTTTACTTCCTGTGCAAGGATCTCACTGCCTATTAGTCTCAGGATTCTCGAACCCCCAAGGAAGGAATGAAAGTGAGCTTTAAACATTATTAATAAAATCAATTCATACTAGAGTGCAATGCAACTATATGAGTAATAAATATTTAAACTTCACGTGCAAAAGTCATTCTTCCTATTCTCCAATACAGTTTATTTTAAATTATCCAGTGTTATCATAATAAGAGCTCTATTCTCCAGGCTTGTTAGCTGTTTTATTCATTTATATCCTTGAGAAAAAAACCCTAATTTAAATTGATACCTGTTACCATTTAACCTACTTCTAGAATTTATCCTAAGGAAATCGACAGGAAATATATGAAACAAGTATGTACAAAAACGTTAATGAGTGTTTATTTTTTAAATGCAGGTTTTTTAGAAAAATAAAATGGGAACTGTGTGAAATGTCCAACAATAAGAGATTATTTAAATGATACATCGTACAAAGGAATTCGGAAAAGCAGCCAAAAATTATGATGCAGACCTATATTTATTGCCTGGATAAAATGATGATCCCATTTATCTAAACAAACAGATACTGCTATACACTTTTAGGCTTATCCAGTACCTAGAAGGATATTCTAAAATGCACTTGGAGTTGTCTCTATGTGACAGGACCACAAATTAGTTATACTTTCACATATATATGGTCTTCTTACAATTTTTATAAAGAAGTTAATATTTTATAATCAGTGAAAGGACAATTAAGCTATTTCTATCTAGAAAAAAGCAACTATTTAAATATCTGTCTAAAATTAACTTACCATAATATCAAATCATAATGAACTGGGCTTGAAAATACCCAGCAGTAATGACAGATTTTTACAAACATTTATGATGCGCTAACAACCACAACAAAAAGTCAATGAAATTAATCAACATAATTCCACATTTTTTATGACATCTTATCGTCCACTGAGATGTTTTCCATATTTCTCTGATTTTCATCTTGTTTCCCTTGCCTTTGCAACCTGTGGTGGAGAGAATAATACTCCCCACTCCAAGGTGCCCATATCTTTTTTTTTTTGAGATAAAATTTATTTAACATACAATTCACATGTTAAAGTGTGTAATTCAATGCTTTCTGTATATTACATTAAATTTTAAAAGTTTGTGGTAAAAAAAAAATATATATATATATATAACATAAAATTAGCCATTGTAACCACTTTCAAGGGGACAACTCAGGGGCATTAATTACATCCACAATATTGTGTAACTATCACTGCTATTTCCAAAACGTTTTCATCACCCCGAACAAAAATTCTGTACCTATTAAACAATAACTGCCTATTCCTCCCTCTCCGCAGCCCCCTTTTAACCTCTAATCTATTTTCTATGAATTTGCCTACCTAGATACTTCATACAAGTGGAATCCTACAATATTTGTCCTCTTTGTCTGGCATATTTTGCTTAGCATGTTTTCAAGGTTAAGATGTCCATAGCTTGATGCCTAGAACCCGGAAACATGTATGTCACATGGCAGAAGAGAATTAAGGTTGCAGATAAACTGGGGTTGCCAGTCCGAATACAGTGAGATTACCCCGGCTCGTTCAGGTGACCCAGTGTTTTCACAAGGGCCTTTTAAGTGTGGAAGAGGGAGGTGGAAGGTCAGTGCTAGAGGGATGCACAGTGAGAAAGACTGGACCAGCCACTGTGGCTTTAAAGATGAGACACAAGCCAACGAATGCCGATAGCCTTTAGGATCTGCAAAAGCAAAGCAAGGAAACAGATTTTCCCCTGGAGCCTCTAAAAGGAATGCAGTCCAGCCAAAACCTTGATGTTAGCCTAGTGAGACCCACTTCAGACTTCTAATGTCAAACACTAAGATATTAAATAAATCTGTGCTGTTTTAAGCCATCAATTTGGTGGTAATTTGTAGTCATAAGAAACTAACACAGGCCTTAATATTTTCATATGATTTTGAAGTTAAATGTAAAGGATCTGCTCCTCTTTTAATACTAATTAATACTAATACGTTATTGTCATAATATAAAACACGTCCTTGGATCAAGGAGCTACCCTTTATCCTATCACATGTCATTTTACCTGGAAATCTACAGACTCTCTCTCTCTCTCTCTCAAACACACACACACACACACACACACACACACACGGACACACACACTCATACCTTTGATTCATTCCTTTATCATTCATTTATCTTTTGAACAAATTTTTATATTAAGTTTCCATTCATTCCCAGTATTCTGATCTCTTACAGAATAAATTAAGCAAGGACATTTCTCTAACCTCCCCTGCACTCCCCATATCATCTTTCCAGTTCTTGTTGTACGAAGCCTGACCAGAGAATGAGTTCCTGAACCCAGATTCTCACTCACTTAAAAAACAGGGCCATTCAAGGAATTCGCATGCTTCTCCTTCTGAAACCACAAGGGGGAGCACTGTCCACAGAGTAGTGCTTAGTGTCAAAGATGGAGACAGGAAAGAAGTGGAGTTTGATTCCTTAATTCCTGTTGCAACGACGGGCTCTTACACAACATCACTCAACGCAGGTCCACCATGTTTGATAGTCTTCCATGTACCATCCCAGTCTCGGCTGCAGCCTCCTGAAGAATTCTTGGTAAGAGTGAGCTAAGTAGTCACGTAGCCACAAATCCAGAGCCCTGGACCACATAGACCTTCCTTCTCCCAGTGTCCTCCTTTACTTCTTTCAGACCTTATGTATTCAAAATATCAGGTTACTGTTCCTTCCTGAACAACCACTTCCTGGCCACCTCTAATAGTAGGGATTCTAATGTTTCCAAGATTCTCTTCCATTCAGAACCCCCTGACTCCCTCAGCTAGGGGCTTTCTGGCCCCTCTCCCTAGAGCAAAGGAAAACAAAATGCAGAAATAAAAGCGAAAGGTAAATCTCCAGAGTGCATCCCGTTACACAGAATAACTAGAATATGTATGTTGTTTTAAAAGACAATTCATATATCCCCATTCGCCTAGTTTGTACTATTCTCTCAAAGCACTTGCGTATGTTACCTTTTTAATAGACAAATTTTATTTTCTCATTCTGCTGGGTATATAAGGCCAAAGAAGTTTCACAAATAAGGCAATGCTTCCTGTCTTTACTCACCCTGTTCACGAAGGAAAGCGTGTGTAATAGTTGAGACTTTAAATATGTTCTTTTCTCTCTTTTCCACATTGTCCTTGGAAACTGTGGACAAAGAATGCTGTGCCCATCAAGAAATCAGCCTCTGCAGCTGCCCCGAGGGGATTCGGGATGGAGAAACACAGGAGGCTGGCCCTAGATAGCTAAGGTGCACATCAAAGGGGTGATTTCAATGAGCCCAGACTCTTGCATCTTCCCATACATAAAAGAGCCCTAAATTCATTACTTTGAGATGTCTGGGTTTGTTATAAAATTACCAATAAGCTTCTGATGTTCAACTACCTGGTTTTGGTTTCTTTGCAAAAATTCCTATATATCCTGGCTCCCCCTTTACCTCTTCAGAACAGTCCCTCAGAGCTGTCTGAAAGGCTGTATCCCAGGCTTAGGTCCTCAGGAAGTCCACCAAATAAAACATAATTCTCACCTTTAGGTCGTGGATTTTTTTTTCTGTCCACAAAATCCACAGCTGTAAGTAAATTTTCTTTAGAATAGCCAAGTTTGATTTTCAAAAAGTTAAAGGCATTCTACAAATGTAGAATATATATGTCAAAGATTTATTTATTCACAAGTGAGGGGACATGAAAGGATGATAAAGCTGGTTCCAACAGCATTTGAGAAACAGATTTATATAGTCTGTCTGGGAAAACCTGCTGAAATAGGCTTGCTAGGTTAGAGAAAGGACAGGTTAATGTTCTACGGGGCACTAAAACTGTAACCATTGTGTTTCTCTATTCATTTGCCTCTGAACCAGAAATCTGTGTCCCTGGGAGACACAAATCTACAAGTTAGCATGTAACTTCACGGCGTCTGGGCCAGCCATGATCAACAGTAGATATAAAACAAAGCTGCATTTCCCTGGAAGATTAAATAATCTTTGACTGGCTTTGTTAAACAATGCACTGAGAACATACACCTTCCTCCTTTTGTTTTGTTTCCAAGCTTTTGGTGATTTTTCTTTCCACAATTAGGTGGGAAATCTCCTACACCCACTTCACTCTTTCCCCAGGGAGCACTCTTTCCCAATTAATGTTTTAAGTTTCTACATCTTTGATCTGCTTTCTGTTAATGGGAAACTCATTCACCTAATAACTTTTTAGCATCTTCCATTTGCCAGGCCATGTTCTACATAGATTTCAATAACAGTTAACATGTCACAAAGTGCCTTGATAGCAATAGTGTCATTTTTCTTTGATATTTAAGGAGATACAGGGTAATTCAAGAAGAACTGAACAAATTCCAAAAATTATTACCAGTAACTAGATTTTGTATGAATGTAAAATGGTTATGTTTTTTTTAAATCATTTGATCCTCACAAAAAACTTAGAAGATAGATTTTGCTACAGATCACAAAACTGAGGCTCAGAGGTCATTTCCTTATGTCACATGAGCAGAAAGGTTTCAAGGCCTCTGCATTTTCCACTGGCTTCACTGCCTGAAGCTATGATTTTTCAAACATTAGGATTGGAGCTTTTCCATTTGAAGTTTAGGTTTATCCTGCCTGTAGTTTCAATCTGTGATTTTTAAAAGAAATTGAAGTGATCGTTCAGAATCGTTTGCTAAATAAAACTCTATAATGGATAGTTCTTTAAAATTATAATTAAGGTAAGAGTCCCCCCTTAAATATTTGCTCTTTCCTGACATCCCTTAAGTCTGTACTTTTCTGTGAGATTTATGGTTCAAGAAAGTTTTAACTATTGTCAATTAACCTCTCCAGGTGTCCCCCCCCCAACTGAGGTTTGAGTGTCTGAAAGCCCCTGGAAACAGGCTTTCTGTAAAAAAAAAGAATTATATATAATTATATATATATATCTACATATATGTGTGTATATGTATATATATATATATATATATATAGAGAGAGAGAGAGAGAGAGAGAGAGAGAGAGAGAGAGAGAGAGAGAGGTGCTTCCTTATATAAAGTAGGTCACAGCTGAAGAAAGAACTAGATTTCCCCAAACTCGGAGGATGATTAAGCGTTTATATCCACTGACTGTCAACGTTAGAACACATAAATGAATGATAGCAGAGAATGTGCACTCAGCATGAGAAGGTTGAGGCTCATCTGTGATTTTACTCATCCCTATGGACCTTACTCATTACGTCAGCTGAGGACGTTGTGAGTCATAAGCTAGATAACACAAGAGAAAGCTCTCAGTAAAATTTAAACGTGATACAAATGCTAGGTGTTACACACTAGGATGCTCACTCCAGCCCAGTCCACTTCCTTTAGGTCCCTAAGCTTTACGGGTTCCCTCCAGTACAGGAGACCCGTGCATGCTCCTTCCTGGGCCTGGGGCTCCGTCCCCACTGCCTTCTGTTCTCTAACTCCCACTGTCCCTGAGGTCCGCTTAGAGAGCACTTCCTCTGGAAATGGTCCTCCGTTCCCAGCTCTCAGCTGGTTGTCCTCTTCTTGCATCAGAATATTTATCTCTGTAGTCTCCTTACTTGCCCATCCCAGCATTAGCTTAAGCTTTCCAGGCAAATACCATATGATATCATTTATATGTGGAATCTAGAATATGACATGAACTTATCTATGAAACGGAAACAGACCCACAGAAGACAAACATATGGTAACCAAAGGGGAAAGTGGCGGGGAGGGATAAATTAGGAGTTTGGAATTAACAGAGACACACTACTATATATAAAATCGATAAATGACAAGGTCCTACTGTCTAGCACAGGGAACTGTATTCCATATCCTGTAATAAACCATAATGGAAAATAATATGAAAATGAATACATATATATAACCAAATCACTCTGCTATACACCAGAAAGTAACACGACAATGTACATCAACTTTACTTCAGTTGAAATAATTAATCTTTCTAAGAGAAGGGATCACATCTATCTGTATCTCCACCACTTAAGTCAGTTCACATTATACAGCAGTTACTGAATACATATTTGTGAAATGAACTTTAACTGCCTGATGGCATCTCTCTATCTTGTTAAATCTAGGCAAAGTGCATTGACCACTGAATACTTCATAAGCAAAATATATGGGTTTTAAATGATATGGTCCCTACTCAAAGGAGTTGAAGTATTAAGATGTATATACGGGGACTTCCCTGGTGGTGCAGTGGTTAAGAATCCTCCTGCCAATGCAGGGGACACAGGTTCAAGCCCTGGTCCGGGAAGATCCCATATGCCGCGGAGCAACTAAGCCCGTGCGCCACAACTACTGAGCCTGTGCTCTAGAGCCTGAGAGCCACAACTACTGAGCCCGTGTGCCACAACTACTGAAGCTCACGCACCTAGAGCCCGTGCTCCGCAACAAGAGAAGCCACTGCAATGAGAAGCCGGTGCACCGCAACGAAGAGTAGCCCCCGCTCGTCGCAATTAGAGAAAGCCCGCGCGCAGCAACAAAAACCCAATGCAGCCAAAAAAAAAAAAAGTATATATGAAAGACAATTACAGAACAATGAAATCATATTTATGAGCAAGAGGACAATGTATCATATAGACAAGTGGTACCGTGTGTGGTTAAAAAAGAAGGAAGTGTTTTATAAGAAATAAGAAAGTTGGAGGCATCCTTTCATAATAGCCTTAAATCATGAGTATTCAAAAGTATAAACTCAGACAAACTCTTAACATCATGCTGGGGCCACCCCTGGCAACATGACAACTGCGGGCTGGAGAACACAGAACACGTTTCACGGAGGACGACGTGAAGGAGAACATTCTGTCTACAGTCACTATTTGGCATTGTTTCCATACAGCCTTTGTTGCCAAACTTAAAGGGCGTCATTCTCAGCACATAGTCTTTTTTGTCAGGTCATTATTTTTACACGAGCAAACCTTCCAGTATATTCTCTGTACTAACCGCTTTTTAGTTCCAAACATCCTTCCTGGGAAGGCCCTAGGTCATCAGAACTCCGGATTCACCTCAGTGCCATTGAATTGCTTTGAAACAAATTATTTTCACTGTGGCAAGTGCTGGAAGAAAACCTACAATCTATTTGATTCAGGTCATTATTTTGGCAATAGGTCTGAATAAATACATTTATCATTATAGTTTTTAAAATAATTTTATAATCTGACAGAAAAAAAGCTGGCTTGAAAGCCATTCCTTGCTCCAAGGCTTTGGATAAAACAATCACTTTAGAAAACTGTTTTGTGTTTTCTAGGGATGTACATTCACACGTATGTCAAAGTGTACATGTGAAATTTTGTTTGTAAATATATATGCATCTATTAAGTTATACACACACACAAGCCACATACATATGATAGATTTTCTATCTGTGTGGCTCATTCCTTATGAGCCATCAGTACACACCTGAGATGCCCCAGGATGCTCTGTTTTATAACATCATTGCATAAATATACACGTCAAACTGATAACATCATCCTTAAAGAATGAATTATATTGCCAAAGTAAAGCAACATAAAATGCAATGTCAGAATATTTCCATCAAAAAGAGGTAAAAGTAAAAAAAAAAAGTTTATCGCCTAAGCCCAGGTTTGCTCTTCAGAAATGTGGAACAGCCCATCTGTAAATACTGATATGGGCCCGAGAGTCCCATAACAGATATTTGTTCCTTTCTTAATTTCTTCCCTTCTACCTATAGACTATCTGGAGCTGCTTAAGGAGAAGTAGACTTGTTAGGTCATCATTTAAAACATTGTGTCCCTGACTGAAGTAGTTTGGTCCTTTGTAAATTTGCTTTATGTTTAAGAAAAAAAAAAATCACTGGTGCTAAAAATATGGATTTGCAGACACTCACTGGTACATCAGAGTCTATGGGAGAGAGGGCCTCAGAATTAGTATTTTGGACAAATGTCTGAGGTCAGTATTTCTCAAACTTTAATACACAAACTAACCACCTGAGGAACTTGTTAGAATGCAGATTCTGATTCAGTGGATCTGTGATCGCACCTGAAAGTCTGCATTTCCAGCAAGCCCCCACGGGATACTGAAGCCACTGGTGAAAGAGCCACACTTTGAGCAGCTAAGACCTCGCTGACTGTCACCATCAGGTCTGATGGGAGTCCCAAAGCATCAGACATTAGCTTGCTTATATACAGTGGAGTCAAAGTATAGGAGTTGGTTAAAAAACAAAAAAAAAAAAAAAAGATTTAGGAGGAAGGACCATCTTAACCTGTTGTATTGCTGTTCCATACACCCAGGCCGTCATGGTAGAACTAAATACAATCTGACCACCATTTCTTAATTCAATAGCCTTCTATAACTTAACTGCTATAGTCTATGGAGAATGATAATTTTTATGTTTGGTTGATTGTTGGGTTTTGTTGGTCTTTTTGTTTAATTCTCAAAAGGCACCTTTATTTCCTAGTGTCCTTCAGTCCACATGTATTGAGTGCATACCATGTGGAAAGTCAGAGCAATAAACAAGGCACAATCCTTACCCTTCTAAGCAAATGCAGTCTAGCTGGAGAAACAAGATATGGAATGAAATACCTTAATGCAAGGTAAAATGTTACATTGTAACAGAAACACTAGTGCTATGGTTGCAGGGCTTCAGAGGAAAGAGAAATTATTTCTGATTGCAGTGTAGGTCAGGGCACAAGATTTGAACCCAGGTCTGTCTGACTCACCATTACCACATCAGAGAAGACACAGGGGCCCAATTGTCTAAGCCACAGAACGCTGACCTTGTCCTCAGGCAACCTGTGTGCTGGCAAAATTTTTGTTTAAGCCTGGCAATCATGGCCCCAAGTTGTGAGTTTAGAAAATAAACCTCAAGTGTCTCCTCGAGGCTAACAAGACAGTCTTCTAGGGACAAGGGAATCACTGTTAAATGAATTTAATTTCAGAATGCTCACTTAACACTCATTTATCTGCTGTGTAATCTTCATCTGTTGACATCATTCCTCTGAGAAGTATAACTTTTAATTACATATCTTGTAATCCTAAATATTTTAGTTTGTTTAGTCTTTTTAGCGAATTGGTATGAGGCAAAGTTGTCATGTATCATGTGGGGATTGCGGTCACTTTGTATTGCTCTATTGAATTATGGCATTATTTTTGATTCTGTTACAAAAGACTATGAGGGAATAATATTATTTCTAGAATAATTCAAAATATACAAAACAAACTAATCTAATTTGTGCAAACCCTTTTGACTCATAATTTTACTTTCACAAGAAGCCTTGAAAATAGTTTCTCAGTTCAAAGGAAGCTATTCAAGGAAGGACAAATTATGAAACAATTTACCAGTTCTATAACTTAGAGGAAAAAAAATGTTACTTTTACTCTATATTATGCACCTAAATCTGCATAATTCTAAAAATTATGAAATACAAAAACTGTATATGAAATACAGAACTGTATGTTTTTGTGCATGAAGCAATATATATTTATGGAAGAAAATATATGCAGAATTTTTATTGCAGAAGGGCTAGATGTCAAAACATCTCAGCAACAAGATGATATATTTTGACAATGGTTATTTATGGTTCACCAGTATACTGAGATAAAGCAGAAGGCTTACATTTTCAAAAGTAATGTCCCCATTCTCTTCCCAAATTAATCACCTTTAGAGTGTTCCAAATAATAGACATATGTTGGATTTCGACAATGCTGATAGTGGGGTTTTCCTATAACCGTATGTTAACCAAGTAAAGTTACCTGTCAAAAAGAATAGCAGTTGGAAGACTAATTCCATCACGTATAATGGGTAAATCATCATACGGATGGTTCACAAAAAAATACCATCCATACTCTGGCTTTAGAGCTGAGTCCTGGGACATCTTACCTTTGTGAAGGACACTTAGCTTACATGCTTTAACATCCTTAAAAGAAAGATGGAAAGAGCTTGTGCCAGTGTGGAGGAGCATCAAAAAACAGACTTGGCTCAGAACACTCAGTTAAAGTGCTCAGAAATTACATTATTCCCAGTAGATGCTCAATAAACATCTGTCGATGGAACAACCTTATGCCAGCTTTATACTGAAAACAGCGTCTCCAGCAACTGTACGTAAGCCAGGTCCTCATTCTGCTGCATGGCTCTTGTTGACTCTGGACATCTCTCTGCCAAATGCACAAGGAAGCATTCCTAGTGAAGTAGAAACCCCTCCAACACCATGAGTGTAAGTGATGACTCGACTTACGCACTGATGAAATAGTCCTAAACTGCCCTACAAAGAAAAGGGAATTATGATAAAGCCATAGAAACCAACAAGGCATTGTTGGTTTTTTTTTTTAACATCTTTATTGGAGTATAATTGCTTTAAAATGGTGTGTTAGTTTCTGTTGTATAACAAAGTGAATCAGCTATACATATACATATATCTCCATGCCTCCTCCCTCTTGCATCTCCCTCCCACCCTCCCTATCCCACCCCTCTAGATGGTCACAAAGCACCGAGCTGATCTCCCTGTGTTATGTGGCTGCTTCCCACTAGCTATCTATTTGACATTTGGTAGTGTATATATGTCCATGCCACTCTCACTTCATCCTAGCTTCCCCTTTCCCTTCGCTGTGTCCACAGGTCCATTCTTTACATCTGTGTCTTTATTTCTGTCCTGCCCCTAGGTTCTTCAGAACCATTTCTTTTTTTTTTTTTTTAGATTCCATATATATGTGTTAGCATACGGTATTTGTTTTTCTATTTCTGACTTACTTCACTCTGTGTAACAGACTCTAGGTCCATCCACCTCACTACAAATAACTCAATTTCGTTCCTTTTTATGGCTGAGTAATATTCCATTGTATATATGTGCCACACCTTCTTTATCCATTCATCTGTCGATGGACACTTAGGTTGCTTCCATGCCCTGGCTATTGTAAATAGAGCTGCAATGAGCATTGTGGTACATGACTCTTTTTGAATTATGGTTTTCTCAGGGTATATGCCCAGTACTGGGATTGCTGGGTTGTATGGTAGTTCTATTTTTAGTTTTTTAAGGAACTTCCATACTGTTCTCTATAGTGGCTGTATCAATTTACATTCCCACCAACAGTGCAAGAGGGTTCCCTTTTCTCCACACCCTCTCCAGCATTTATTGCTTGTAGATTTTTTCATGATGGCCATGAGACCTAATGAAACTTAAAAGATTTTGCACAGCAAAGGAAACCATCAACAAGACGAAAAGACAACCCTCAGAATGGGAGAAAATATTTACAGATGAAGCAACTGACAAAGGATTAATGTCCAAAATTTACAAGCAGCTCATGCAGCTCAATATCAACAAAACAAGCAACCCAATCCAAAAATGGGCAGGAGACCAAAGTAGACATTTCCCCAAAGAAGATATAAAGGTTGCCAACAAACACATGAAAGGATGCTCAACATCACTAATCATTAGAGAAATGCAAATCAAAACTACAATGAGATTATCACCTCACACCAGTAAGAATGGCATTACCTTTTAAAATCCCCTTTGTAAAAAATGTCCCAAAGAAAGAGTGTGAGAGAAATAGCAAACTCACAGAGAAGGTAAAATAATAACAATGGGTATTTCTACCATATATAGCTAAACGTAGGAGGAACTGTATTTTTCCTCAAAAAAATCTCCCTTAGCAGAGGAGCGATCTTTTTTAAGTCTTTATGAAGTTGTAATAATATCTGGGCAAGCTTTCTGAATTGCTTTATTTTTATAGAACAAAACTTTGGGGAAGATACATTATCATAAAATAACACCAATTGATGGTAGTTTTAATGTTTGTAGAGGTCACTTGACAGAATCAGTAAAAAAAGATTTCAAAATTTAGCAATTATAATATTAGTAATTAGTATTATGATTGCATTATTGGATATAAGTGTAAAGAAGCTTTTCAACAATCACTTTAAAAGGCGTTATAATAATAAGTAGTTACTGAGAGGCAGAGTCAAGATGGCCGTGTGGGAAGATGCCGAGTTAATGTCACCCCACAACTAGGGCACATACTGGTCACTGGTTGGGGACCCTGATGTCCAAGGAGATATGAGGAACCCCCAATTGAAACAGTAGGACGTGGGGGGACTGAGAGGTGAGGAGAAGCGGAGGCCAGACAGGATGGGCATCCCTGAGACCAGGGAGACAGGTGGGAGGGGCCCTCTGGGAGGAGCGGGAGAGGAGCAGAGGGCATTTGCCCCACCACTCGAGCCCAGGAGGACTGCTGGGTTCCCAGATGAGGTCCCCCACCCTCTGAGACAAGGGATTGGGGGCATGCCTGGGACCCCTCTGTTCCTTGAGCCTAAGCCCCACCCTCCACAGCCCCCAGGGCCTTTTCCAGCCCTGTGGGTCCTAAGCATAGGCCCCACCCTCCACAGCCAAGGCCTTTCCCACCTTTTTTCTTCTTTCTTTTTTATTTCCTTTTCCCTCCTCCTCTTTTTTACTACTGTGGTACTGATGTACCTTCTGGTTGTTGATTTATCTATATTTTTATTTTTATATTCTTTCTAACATATCTGTTAGTTTCCTAGTCTAATTTTATTTTTTATTTTGTTCTTTTCTTTCTTTTCTTTTTTTTTTTGCCACCCCAGGCAGCTTGAGAGATATTGGTTCAGGAGCCCAGGCTTGGGCCGAAGCTCCTGCAGTGGGAGCTCTGAGTCCAAACCACTGGACTAACAGAGAACCTCAGACCCCAGGGAACATTCATCAGAGTGAGGTCTCCTGAGGTCCTCATCTCAGCACCAAGACCCAACTCTACCCAACAGCCTACAAACTCCAGTGTTGGAAGCCTTGGCCAAACAACCAGTAAGACAGGAACACAATCCCACTCACAAAAAAAAAAAAAGAGAGACAGCAAAAAAATATGTCACACATGAAGGAACAAGGTAAAAAACTACAAGACCAAATAAATGAAGAGGAAATAGGCAATCTACCTGAAAAAGAATTCAGAGTAATGATAGTAAAGATGATCCAGAATCTTGGAAATAGAATGGAGGCACAGACTGAGAAAATACAAGAAATGTTTAACAAAGATCTAGAAGAACTAAAGAACAAAAAAAACAGAGATGAAGAACACAATAACTGAAATGAAAAATACACCAGAAGGACTCAATAACAGAATAACTGAGGCCAAAGAACGAAAAAGTGAGCTGGAAGACAAAGTGGTGGAAATAACTGCTGAGGAGCAGAATAAAGAATGAAAAGAACTGAAGACATTCTCAAAGACCTCTGGCACAACACGAAATGCACAAACATTCGAATTATAGGGGTCCCAGAAGAAGAAGAGAAAAGGAAAGGGTCTGACAAAATATTTGAAGAGATTATAGTGGAAAACTTCCCTAACATGGGAAAGGAAATAGTCACCCAAGTCCAGGAAGCACAGAGAGTCCCATACAGGATAAACCCTAGGAGAAACACACCAAGACACATATCAATCAAACTAACAAAAATTAAATTCAAAGAAAAAATATTAAAAGCAGCAAGGGAAAAACAAAAAATAACATACAAAGGAATCCCCATATGGTTATCAGATAATTTTTCAGCAGAAACTCTGCAGGTCAGGAGGGAGTGGCAGGATATACTTAAAGTGATGAAAGAAAAAAACCTACAACCAAGATTATTCTACCCAGCAAGGATCTCATTCAGATTCGACAGAGAAATCAAAAGCTTTATAGACAAGCAAAAGCTAAGAGAATTCAGGACCACCAAAGCAGCTTTACAACAAATGCTAAAGAAACTTCTCTAGGAGGGAAACACAGAGAAGAAAAAGACCCACAAAAACAAATGCAAACAATTAAGAAAATGGTAATAGGAACATACATATCAATAATAGTCTTGAATGTAAATAGATTAAATGCCTCAACCAAAAGACACAGACTAACTGAATGGATACAAAAACAAGACCCATATATATGCTATCTACAAAAGACCCACTTCAGACCTAGGGACACACACAGACTGAAAGTGAAGGGATGGAAAAAGATATTCCATGCAAAAGGAAGTCAGAAGAAAGCTGGAGTAGCAATACTTGTATCAGATAAAATAGACTTTAAAATAAAGACTATTACAAGAGATAAGGAAGGACACTACATAATGATCAAAGGATCAAGCAAAGAAGAAGATATAACAATTATAAATGTTTATGTATCCAACATAGGAGCACCTCAATACATAAGGCAAATGCTAACAACCATGAAAGGAGAAATTGACAGTAACACAATAATAGTAGGGGACTTTAACACTCCACTTACACCAATGGACAGATCATCCAGACAGAAAATAAATAAGGAAACACAAGCTTTAAATGACACAATAGACCAGATAGACTTAATTCATATTTATAGAACATTCCACCCAAAAGTGGCAGAATACACTTTCTTCTCAAGTGCACATGGAACATTCTCCAGGATAGATCACATCTTGAGTCACAAATCAAGCCTCGGTAAATTTAAGAAAATTGAAATCACATCAGGCATTTTTTCTGACCACAATTCTATGAGATTGGAAATCAATTACAGGAAAAAACCTGTAAAAAAACACAAATACATGAAGGCTAAACAGTGCACTACTAAATAATCAAGAGATCACTGAAGAAATCAAAGAAGAAATCAAAAAATACATAGAAACAAATAACAAAACACAATGACCCAAAACCTATGGGATGTAGCAAAAGCAGTTCTAAGAGGGAAGTTTATAGCAATTCAATCTCACCTCAAGAAACAAGAAAAATCTCAAACAATCTAACCCTACACTTAAAACAACTAGAGAAAGTACAAAGAAAAGCCAAAGTCAATAGAAGGAAAGAAATCATAACAATAAGAGCAGAAATAAATGAAACAGAAATGAAGAAAACAATAGTAAAGATCAATAAAACTAAAAGCTGTTTCTTTAAGAAGAAAAACAAAATTGATAAACCCTTAGCCACACTCATCAAGAAAAAAGGGAGAGGATGCAAACCAATAGAATTAGAAATGAAAAAGGAAAAATCACAACTGACACTGCAGAAATACAAAGGATTATAAGAGACTACTACAAACAACCATATGCCAGTAAAATGGACAACCACAAAGAAATGGACAAATTCTTGGAAAGGTGCAATTTTCTAAGACTGAACCAGGAAGAATTAGAAAATATAAACAGACCTATCACAAGTAATTAACTTGAAACCATAATTAAAAATCTTCCAACAAACAAAAGTCCAGGACCAGATGGCTTCACAGGAGAATTCTATCAAGCATTTAGAGAAGAGCTAACACAGATACTTCCCAAACTCTTCCAAAAAGTTACAGAGGGAGAAACACTCCCAAATTCATTCTACGAAGCCACCATCACCCTGATACCAAAATGAGAAAAAGATATCACAAAAAAAGAAAATTATAGACCAATATCATTGGTGAACATAGATGCAAAAATCCTGAACAAAATACTAGCAAACAGAATCCAACAACACATTAAAAGGATCATACAACATGATCAACTGGGATTTATCCCAGGGATGCAAGGATTGTTCAATATACACAAATCAATCAATGTGGTACAACACATTAACAAATTAAAGAATAAAAACCATATGATCATCTTAATAGATGCAGAAAAAGCTTTTGACAAAATTCAATACCCATTTATGGTAATAACTCTCCAGAAAATGGGCATAGAGGGAACTTACCTCAACATAATAAAGGCCATATATGACAAACCCACAGCCAGCATCATACTCAATGGTGAAAAACTGAAAGCATTTCCACTAAGATCAGGAAACAAGACAAGGATGCCCACTCTCACCACTCTTATTCAACATAGTTTTGGAAGTCCTAGCCACGGCAATCAGAAAATAAAAAGAAATAAAAGGAATACAAATTGGAAAAGAAGTAAAACTGTCACTGTTTGCAGATGAAATGATACTACACATAGAAAGTCTTAAAGATGCCACCAGAAAACTACCAGAACTAATCAGTGAATTTGGTAAGGGTGCAGGATACAAAATTAATGCACAGAAATCTCTGGCATTCCTATACACCAACAATGAAAAAATAGAAAAAGAAGTTAAGGAAACACTCCCATTTACCACTGCAAAAAAAAGAATAAAATACCTAGGAATAAACCTGTCTAAGCAAGCAAAAGACTTGTACTCAGAAAACTATAAGACACTGATGAAAGAAATCAAAGATGACATAAGCAGATGGAGAAATATACCATGCTCTTGCATTGGAAGAATAAATATTGTGACTATACTACCCAAATCAATCTACAGATTCAGTGCAATCCCTATCAAATTACCAAGGGCATTCTTCACAGAATTAGAACAAAAAAATTTACAATTCGTATGGAAACACAAAAGACCCCGTATAGCCAAAGCAATTTTGAGAAAGAAAAATGGGAGTTAGAGGAATCAGGCTCCCTGACTTCAAAGAATACCACAAAGCTACAGTAATCAAGAGAGTATGGTACTGGCACAAAAACAGAAATACAGATCAATGGTACAGAATAGAATGCCCAGAGAAACCCACACACATATGGGCACCTAATTTATGACAAAGGAGGCAAGAACATGCAATGGAGAAAAGACAGCCTCTTCAATAAGTGGTGCTGGGAAAACTGGGCAGCTACATGTAAAAGAATGTAGAACACTACCTAACACCATACACAAGAATAAACTCCAAATGGATTAAAGACTTAAATAAATTAGACCAGACACTACAAAACTCTTAGAGGAAAACATAGGAAAAACGCTCTTTGACATAAACCACAGCAAGATCTTTTTTGATCCACCTCTTGAGTAATGGAAATAAAAACAAAAATAAACAAATGGGACCTAATGAAACTTAAAAGCTTTTGCACAGCAAAGGATACCATAAACAAGACAAAAAGACAACCCTCAGAATGGGAGAAAATATTTGCAAATGAAGCAACAGACAAAGGATTAATCTCCAAAACACACAAACAGCTCATGGAGCTCAATATCAAAAAACCTCCAAACAGTCCAGTTAAAAAATGGGCAGAAGACCTAAACAGACATTTCACCAAGGAAGACATACAGATAGGCAATAGGCACATGAAAAGATGCTCAACATCACTAATTATTAGAGAAATGCAAATCAAAACTACAAGGAGGTATCACCTCATGCTGGTCAGAATGGCCATTATCAAAATATCTAGAAACAATAAATGCTGGAAAGGGTGTGGAGAAAAGGGAACCCTCCTGCACTGTTGGTGGGAATGTAAATTGATACAGCCACTATGGAGAACAGTACGGAGGTTCCTTATAAAACTAAAAATAGAACTACCATATGACCCAGCAATCCCACTACTGGGCATATACACTGAGAAAACCATAATTCAAAAAGAGACATGTACCACAATGTTCATTGCATCACTATTTACAATAGCCAGGACATGGAACCAACCTAAATGTCCATTGAAAGATGAATGGATAAAGAAGATGTGGCACATATATACAATGGAATATTACTCAGCCAATAAAAAAAATGAAATCGAGTTATTTCTAGTGAGGTGGATGGGCCTAGAGTCTGTCATACAGAGTGAAGTAAGTCAGAAAGGGAAAAACAAATACCGTTTGCTAACGCACATATATGGAATCTAAAAAAACAAAAAAAGGTACTGATGAACCTAGTTTCAGGGCAGGAATAAAGATATAGACATAGAGAATGGACTTGAGGACACAGGGTGGGAGGGGGAAGCTGGGGCAAAGTGCGAGTAGCATCGACATATATACACTACCGAATGTAAAATAGTTAGCTAGTGGGAAGCAGCCGCATAGCACAGGGATCAGCTCGGTGCTTTGCGATGACCTAGAGGGGTGGGATAGGGAGGATGGCAGGGAGGCTCAAGAGGGAGGGGATATGAGGACATATGTATGCATGTGGCTGATCCACTTTGTTGTACAACAGAAATTAACGCAGTATTTTGAACCACTTACACTCCGATAAGGATCCATTAAAAAAAAAAAGGCTCAAAGATAGGTGTTCTATCTCAGATTAATGGCTATTCTCAAAGATTTTGCTACTGAATCTAGCCATTTCTTTCATCATTAAGTATACAATAAGCACATCCTTATTGTTTCAGCTACTTCTCTATTCCTGAAAGCTCATTTTATAACTAAAAATATTCAGACAAAAATAAATAAATAAATAAGTAGTTACTTTGTGAAAACCATGTATATCTACCCACAGTAAGAAAGGGCAAATAATAATGATACTGATATACATATGGGTTCTTGTAGCATAGCATCATTATCTCAATTTAGACAAAAGTGAAAAACACAGGGCAGTCCCAGATGGTGGCATGGAAAGATCCTGAACTCACCTCTTCCCTTGGACATGCCAAATGTATAGCTGCATATGGAAAAATGTCCTCTGAAAAAGGAATGAAATCAGGCTTTACTGCTCCTGCACAGCAAAGGATAAAAGGACCATATCAAGATGGACAGCAGAGGCAGAGGCAGAGATGTGGACTCATCCAAATCCCACCCCCATGTGGTGACCCACAATAGGGAGGGATCTCACAAGTCTGAGCTTCTCCCAGGGAAGAGAGGGCTTTGTGCCCTGCATCAGGCATCCCAACTCTTGGGACCTGCACCAAGAGAGATGAACCCCCTTACGTTTGGTTTAGAAAACTGTTGGGGCTTCTGTCCAGGGGACCCAGAGGGCCGTTGGGAACTGGGATTCTCCTTTTAAAGGGCTTCCTGTGATCTCAATCACTCTAGAACCCAACGCAAAAGCAGCAGTTTGAAAAGCACTTAGTCTATGTGGAGGAGATTCATTTGCTAATCTTAAAGCATCTGCTGGAGGGGCAGGGGAGATTTGAGACTCTCTTTGGAGACAGAGGTGCTGAAGGATGACATAATTGTCCTCTCCATCTACCTGCTACCACAGGTGGGTATGCAGAGGCAGCACATTCCTGCTGCCCTGCTAAGGCAAGCTGCTGCAGCACTCAACCCCTCCCTGGCTGGGGCCAGCAAGCACAAGAGGTCACAGCATTCTCCTGGTCCCTTGCTAAAGCTGGTATATATACAAAGAACCTTTGTGCTAAAGCTGGTGGGTGTGTGCAGTCAAGGCATTTTCTCACTGCC
Source organism: Monodon monoceros (assembly GCF_005190385.1). Taxonomy (NCBI): domain Eukaryota; kingdom Metazoa; phylum Chordata; class Mammalia; order Artiodactyla; family Monodontidae; genus Monodon; species Monodon monoceros. The sequence continues at coordinate 138,943,934 of NW_021703767.1, forward strand.
TTAATAAAGCCAGCAGGTGAGCCAGCTGCCTCACTAAAGCAGGTGGGCATGTGCAATCCACACAGGGGATGCCTCTTGATCACCCGGCCCTGGTGGCCAAAGGGGCTTGAGTTTTGGGGCTCCAAAGGACAGTAACAATTGGAAAGACAGTTCTTGGCAAGCTACCACCTGCCCAAACAAAAAGAAAGCTGGGGTAGCAATACTCAGACAAAATAACACTTTAAAACAAAGACTGTGATAAAAGACAAAGAAATGCATTAAATAATAACAAAGGGGTAAATCCAACAAGAAGATACAATATTTGTAAGTATATACGCACCTAATGTAGGAGCACCAACGTATATAAAGCAAATATTAACAGGCCTAAAGGGAGAAATTGACAGAAATACAATACGAGTAGGGAAATTTAACAATCCATACATCAATGGATAGATCATCCAGACAGAAAACCAACAAGGAAACATTGGCATTAAGCAACACATTAGATCATATATACTTAACAGCTGTATATAGAACAGACCACCCCAAAGCAGCAGAATATCCATTCTTCTTAAGTGAACATGGAACATTCTCCAAGATAGGTCACACGTTAGGCCACAAAACAAGTCTCAATAAAATTTAAGAAGATTGAAATCATATCAAGCATCTTTTCTGATCACAGTGTTATGAAACTTGAAATTAATTGCAAGAAGAAAACTGAAAAAAAAATCACAATTTGTGGAGATTAAATAACATGCTACTGAACAACCATTGGGTGAACAAAGAAATCAAAGGAGAAATTAAAAATTACCTAGAGACAAGTAAAAATGGAAATATGACATGCCAAAATCTATGGCACGCAGCAAAAGAAGTTCTAAGAGGAAAGTTCATAGGAATACAGGTCTACCTCGAGAAAAATCTCAAATATATGAACAATCTAACTTTACACCTAAAGAAACTAGAAAAAGAGGAACAAACAAAGCTTAAAGTTAGCAGAACGAAGGAAATAATAAAGATCAAAGGAGAAATAAATGAAATAGAGAATAAAAAGACAATGGAAGAGACCAATGAAATTAAGAGCTGGTTCTTGGAAAAGATCAAATTGACAAGCCTTTAGCTAGACTCTCCAGTCAAAAAAGGAAGAGTGCTCAAATAAAAATCAGAAAAGAAAGAAAAGTTACAACTCATACCACAGAAATACAAAGGATCATAAGAGCCTACTACAAACAACTATATGGTAACAAATTGGACAACCTAGAAAAAAATGGATAAATTCTTAGAATTATACAATCTTCCAAGACTGAATCAAGAAAAACTAAAAAAATCTAAATAGATCAAATACTAGTAAGAAAATTTAATCAATAATCATGAACCTTCCAACAAACAAAAGTCCTGGACCAGACAGCTTCACTGGTGAATTCTACCAAACATTCAAATATTTAATACCTATCTTTCTCAAAATCTTCCAAAATATTGAAGAGGAGTGAATGTTTCTGAACAAATTTTACGAGGCCAACATAGCACTAATACCAAAGCCAGATGAGGACACCACAAAAGAAAGAAAGAAAGAAAGAAAATTACAGTCCAATATCCTTGCTGAACACAGATGCAAAAATCCTCATCAAAATATTAGCAAACTGAATTCAACAATACATTAAAAGCATCATACACCATGATCAAGTGGAATTTACTCCAGGGAAGCGAAGACTGTTGAACATATGCAAATAAATCAACCTGATACACTACATTAACAAAATGAAGGGTAGAAAATCACAGGATCATGTCAATAGATGCAGGAAAATATCTGACAAAATTCACCATCCATTTATGGTAAAAACTCTCAACAAAGTGGGTGGATGTAGAGGGAATGTACTTCTACATAATAAAGGCTATATATGACAAGCCCACAGCTAACATCATTCTCACTGGTGAAAAGCTGAAAGCATTTCCTCTGAGATCAGAAACAAAACAAGGATGCCCACGCCACCCACTTTTATTTAACATAATACTGGAAATCCTTCCCAGAGAAGTTAGGCAAGAAAAATAAATAAAAGGCATCCAAATTGGAAAGGAAGAAGTAAAACTCACTTTTTGCAGATGACATGATTTTATATATAGAAAACCCTAAAAGATGCCACCAAAAACTGTTAGAACTAATAAGCAAATTCAGTAAAATGAAATGGTACAAAATCAATATACAAAAGTCAATAGTGTTTCTGTACACTAACAAATAACAACTATCAGAAAGATAAATTAAGAAAACAATTCTGTTTACAATTGCATCCAAAAAAAAACAACCCTAGGGATTAATTTAATCCAAGGAGGTGAAAGACCTGTACACCGTACATGTAAAAGAATAAAACTAGACCACTCTGTCACACCATACACAAAAATCAACTCAAAATGGATTAAAGATTGAAAATAAGACCTAAAACCATAAAACTCCTAGAATAAAATGTAAGCAGTAAGCTACTTGACATCTGTCATGGCAATGAATTTTTGGATCTGACTCCAAAAGCAAAGGCAATAAAAGCAAAAATAAACAAGTAGATAAAACACATAGACAACTACATAAAACTAAAAAGTTTCTGCACAGCAAGAGAAACCATCAACAAAATGAAAAGAAAACCCACTGAATGGGATAAAATATTTACAAATCATGTATCTGATAAGGAATTAATATCCAAAATATATAGAGAATTCCAAAAAATAGCAAAAAACAAAAATCCCACAAATAATCAAATTAAAATATGGACAGAGGATTTGAATAGATATTTTTCCAAAGAAGACATACAGATGGCCAACAGGCACATGAAAAGATGCTTAACATCACTAATTATTAGGGAAATGCAAATCAAAACCATGAGATATCACCTCATACCTGTTAGAATGGCTATTATCAAATAGACAAGAAATAACAAACGTTGGCAAAAATGGGGAGAAAATGGAAGCCTAGCACATTGCTGGTGGGAATGTAATTTTGTGCAGCCACCATGGAAAACAGCATGCAGGTTCCTCAGAAAATTAAAAATAGAACTACCATATGATCCAGCAGTTCCACTTCTCGATATTTATCCAAAGAAAATGAAAACACTAATTCAAAAAGATATCTGCACCCCCATGTTCATTGTAGCATTATTTACAGTAGCCAAAATATGGAAACAGCCTAAGTGTCCATTAATGGATGAATGGATAAAGAAGTATATATATATATATATATATATATATATATATATATATATACACTAGGGAATACTACTTGGCTATTAAAAAAGAACTAAACCTTGACGAATTAAATGAGTGGACCTAAAGGGAATTATGTTAAGCAAAATAAGTCAGACAGACAAAGACACATACCATATGATTTCATTTATATGTGGAACCTAAAAAACAAAACAAAAGAGCAAAATAAAACCAAAATCATAGATACAGAGAACAGATGGTGGTCGCTGGGGACAGGGGGTGGGTAAAAAGGATGTTGGGGTCAAGAGATACAAACTTCTCGTTATAAAATAAATAAGTCATGGGAATGTAAAAAAGAAGTATGAAAACCGTGTTCTTACACTGTAAAACAGCTAGATGAATGTCACGACTTTTAAATTTTTTAAATTGCTTTAAAAATTGCACGTAGAAGTTGGAATAAAATTGTTTTTGAAATGTGACACTGGAAAAGGCAATATTCAAGATTGCTACTAATGTATGTAATATTAAATATGCATATGTAACTAAGTGAATTAAATATTATATTAATGTAAAGAGTCCATCTACATTACTTAAAGTTTATATTTCCATGAGAGCAGAGATATGTGTATATTTTGTTTACTGTTGGATACCATGTGCATCAGACAGTGATTGGCATATACTGGGCATTCAATAAATGTTTATTGAATGAGTAAATATAATTAGCTGAAAAATCTCCTTTAATCTCTCACTTGGAATAGAGTGAATTTACTTATGCTCAGGATATCATTACATTGAAACATATATAGTAGCCCCATACTTTTGTTGAGTTTGAGGTGTGGATTCATGAGGGAACAAAAATGAAAATATCTTCACACTGCTTAAGATCTGTTTGTGCTGGTATCTGTACTGAGTATTATTTCTTAATCTCTCTTTTAAAATGTTAGTACCATTCTCAAAACACCTAGGTCCCCTTACTACAAAACATAGTGTGAATTAAACCAATAAAATTTATTGGGTAGAACATATGTATTTTATAGGCAAATATTGCAGAAGTAGATAACATGAGCCCTTCAAAGTTTATTATTTTTTCTTTCTCTGTTGTTTTAATGAAGGACAGTGAATGTTTCTATGTGTATGGAAGCACAGACAAATAAATGTGTTGTGACTAGGCCTATCTGCTTGATCGGTTTGGAAGGGTTGCCTGCTGACTACTAAAATTAATGAAGTGAAACAACTCCTAGGACAACTTCAGGGAAGAATAAAATGTTCTGAGCTATATAGTTTCCTCACCAGTAATAAAAAAGGAATTGGAATAAGTACTTTATAAAGACCATTTTAGCTCTAAAATTTCCATACTGCTACTTGTCAGCATTTCAGTGTATGTAAAATGAGATTCTTTGTATAATTTGCTTGTTGTGTCTTGTACCTTGAGCACTTACCTGCTTTGAGATTATCCTTTACCCTAATTAAGGATGGATGAGTCATTTGCACCAAAAGCCAATTACTATACAGCCACCCTTACAAGAAGCCTGTGGCGTTTCTTCGCATTACACAAGCTACAGACGGTCCTGACTGCTCAGCTCACTTGTGCATTCAGTTAGCATGTCCTTCAGCATCAGTAATTGTCAGAACTGAGCAAGGCTAGAATTCCATGTAGTCCCTGAAATGATTGTTTTTTTATATTGAACTGCTTCCAGGGTGCCATTCTTGCAGTAGGCTCCTATGGAGTGAATACCTACTTTGCCCTAAGGAAAGTTCTATGCACCGTGGGGAATCCAAAAAAAGGAAGGCACGGTCTTGAGCAATATATTCTGGGACTGCAGTTTCTCTTTTCATATTTGTTTCTCTTTGGTTTTTAGAATGTCAGTAACATTCCTACACACAGAGATGCAATAGGGAGCACACTGCATCGAGTAACATGCTATGGCTCTGGAGTAAGAACTCTTGAATTGGTTGGGAAACACACTAAATGAACACTAGGATCTCTTCCAACTCTACAATTTCATGATACTTTCCCTTTACACTTTCTTAAATAATAAAAAACTCATGCATCCATACATGAAGAAGCTGTGTCACATTTCAGTGCTTTGGTCTGTGTTTTTGTACTGGCAGTGTCTCCCCATACCTTCTTTCATGGCAACATGTATACACACATATTGTAGCACTCTTCATTTTCTTGACCATGGGTTAACTTTTTTTTTTTTTCTGTAAACCTTTGTATACTCATAGCTTAGTTGGTTCCCCACTAAATTTATGTTGAATGGAACTTCAGAAATTCTGACATCTAATACAAAATGCAGTCAAAATCTCTCATTTAGCAGTTAAAATCCAAACTGGATTCCATTCTGACTGCTATGGGGTCTACAAAAAAAAAAAAAAAAGTCACCCAGGGACTGGGAATTATGATCCAGTACAGTGTGTTTGAAGGCCTTTTTGGAAGAAAATAAAGCCATTTTCTATTTGTACATTTCGAATTCAATGTCTATTCGATAAACCAATTTTAGCAATGGTTGTTGCCGTGGTGGTTGTGATGGTTGGTGGTGTTCCTGTTGTTTCTGTTATTGCTAGTCATAATATCTGTTTCTAGGTCTATTTTCTTCTACTTCTTTAAAGGCAGAAAATGTTTTTGGTTTGTAACCTTATAACCTAACAAGAGGCCAAGTTAAGTGTCCACTTTTAAAAATTTCTCTCTAAATATCTCATGAAACAGAGTGTGAATACATTTTTTCCCCTACAGCATCCTTAGCTTTTTAAAAAAGGATTCATTCATTCATTCATTCACAAACATGTATTGTTTGCAGAGTATATGCCAGGCAGTATGCAAGACACTCGAGTGCAATTGTAAACCGAAGAAATATGATCACTGACCCCATGGACCCTGACATCCACTAGGAAATACAGGAAGTTCCTAGACGCCTACCTGGGCACATAGTGGGAACAGAGATGAGCAGGGTCTGTCAGAGCACCTAGAAGGGGCACTTAAAACACATGGCAGTATTAGGTTTAGTGGAGGGACCATTAAAGCTAAAATATTTACGATCAGGCCATTTGCAGAGAAAGTTTGCTAACCCCTGAGCTAGAGAGTTGGCGAGGCTAACGGTCCAACACAGCCTCACTCACATGTCTGGCATCTGTCTGGGTACTGGTTGAGTTGCATCCCTTTTCTTCTCCATCACTCTCATCATTCAATAGGTTAGACTAGGCTTCCTCAGAACACAGTGGTCTCAGGATTTCATGAGTGGGAAGGCAGAAGTTGCAAGAAGCTTCAGAACTCAACCCAAACTTTCATCACTACCAGAGTAAGACTCAAGACCAGCCCAGTTTCAAGAAGTTGGACAAATAAACTTTTATTAGTTAATGGGAGGAGTGGAAATACTGTTTCCATGCCCCTCTGCACTGCTGTATTACCCTATAAGTGCTGTTTTAGTTGCATCCCACAAATTTTGATAGGCTGTGTTTTTATTATTTTAACAATCTGCCACATTCAAGAATAAAATGCCTGTATCTTGATTGGGGTATAATTACACCAGTGTATAGTTTTGTCGAAATTCATCAAGCTGTACACTTAAAATGTGTGCATTTAATATAATCAAATTATACCTCAATAAAGTCTAATGGGACCATGGGACCAGAGAGCTAAGAAGCGACCAAATGTATCTGTCAGGGTTCTCCAGGGAAACACAAAAAGAGATTATATATAAGTGTGTGTGTATTCATATACATACATTATATGTATCATACACATATATTTATGTATATGTGTGTGTTTTAAGAAATTGGCTCATGGAATTGTGGAGGCTAGCAAGTTTGAAATCTGTAGGGCAGGCTGGCAGACTGGAAACTCAGGCAGGAGGGTCTCATGGTACATGCCTGTAACATATACACATTGATACTTCTATGTTACATAAAGCCAAAAATTATCTTTTTGCCCTTACTAACAAAAGCCGGTTTAAAATTAGCCCCTTAAAAACTATTTTTATGCATTTATAATTTTATGTGAGGTGTAGCTAACTTTTAACAAAGACTTATTTCCTTTTCTATTAGCTTATATCCTGAATCATCATAGAGATCTTGGTATCTTATGGAAAAATAGTCTAACTGATATTTCTGTGAGCCACTAATAAAAAAACCCAAAAAACAAAAAGCAAAAAACACCTACTCTGAGCAACTAGACAGAAAAATCAGTGAGGCTATAGAAGACTTGAATACCACCACCAACCAACCTGACCTAATTGACATACATAGAACCTTCCACTAACACAGCAGAATATGTAATGCATACTATTTTTGAACAAGTGTTGAATATTCTTTAGGGTAGACCACAGACTAAGCAATAAAACAAGTCACAATATTTTTAAAGAGGGTTTAAATCATGCAAAGAATGTTCTCTGACTACCATGGAATAAAATTATGAATCAACAATGAAAGGAATCTGAGAAATCCTCAACTATCTGAAAATTAAAAACCATAGTTGTAAATTACTAATATATCAAAGAAGAAATCACAAGGGAAATTTTGAAATACCAAACTACATATAAACACAACTGAACAAAAATAAGTCATATTAATATTTATGAAATGCAGTTAAATCAGTGTTTAGAGGTAATGTAATATCATTAAACACATATTAGAATGGAAGAATATAATCTAGACTTGCTTCTTAAGAAGCCAGCCAAAAGAAAAGAAAATCAAAGCCAAAATAAAAAAATAAAGATTAGAACAGAAATCAGTAAGATACAAAACAGAAAACAATAAAGAAAATCAGTGAAACCAAAATTCAGTCCTTTGAAAAGCAAAATTAATAAAATTTTATCTACATTGACCAAGAAAAAGAGAGACGATACAAATTACCAAAATGAGGAATTAAAAAAAAAGGTATATCACTGCAGAGCACAGAGAAATTAAAAAGATTAAATGGGAATATCATGAAAAGCTTTATAACAATACACTGGACAGCTTAGATAAAATGGAGAAATTTCTAGAAAGACACAATTTACTAAAACTGACTCAAGAAGAAACAATATCTGAATAGACTTATATATTAAAAAAATTAGCAATGTAAAATGAATATTTTATTACTCAAGGCCCAGATGATTTCACTGGTGAATTCTAACAAACATTTAAGTAAAAAATAATGCCAATCCAAAACAAACTCTGAGAAAATAGAGAAAATTAAATTCCCAATTAAATTTGTGAGGCCAAGATTACCCTGATTCCAAAGCCAGACAACATCACAAGAAAAGAAAGCAATGGTGGTAACATGGTATAATTTGGTGATTTGGGGGGGAATAATGTATCTTTTCATGTTAGTTAGCAATATCGGTTAACCCAAAGCAATGGGAATAACTTCACTTGGTTACATTTATGGATACAACAGAACTGATTTTTTTTTTTAGTTTTTATTTTGTATTGGAGTACAGTTGACTTACAGTGTTGTGTTAGTTTCAGGTATACACCAAAGTGATTCAGTTATACATATACATATATCTATCTTTTTCAAAATATTTTCCCATTTAGGTTATTGCAGAATATCGAGCAGACTTCCCTGTGCTATACAGCAGGTCCTTGTTGGTTACCTATTCTAAATGTAGTAGTGTGCATATGTCAATCCCAAACTCCCAATTTATCCCTCCCTCTCAACTTTCTCCTTTGATAACCATAAATTTTTTTCTAAGTCTGTGAGTCTGTTTCTGTTTTGTAAATATGTTCATTTGTATCATATTTTAGATTCCACATATAAGGTATAGTGTATGATATTTGTCTTTCTCTGTCTGACTTACTTCACTTAGTATGATAATCTCCAGGTCCATCCGTGTTGCTGCAAATGGCATTATCTCATTCTTTTTAATGGCTGAGTAATATCGCACTATATATATGTACCACGTCTTCTTTATCCATTTCTCTGTTGATGGACACTTAGGTTGCTTCCATGTCTTGGCTATTGTGAATAGTGCTGCTATGATCATTGGGGTGTGCGTATTTTTTCAAATTATGGTTTTCTCCGGATATACAACCAGGAGTGGGATTGCTGGATCATATGGTAGTTCTATTTTTAGTTTTTTGAGGAACCTCCATACTGTTCTTCATAGTGGCTTCACCAATTTACATTCCCACCAACAGTGTAGGAGGGTTACAATAGAACTGATTTTTGAGAGTGTATTCTGTACTAATCACTGTGCTGAGCATTGGGGAATCAGAGACAAGTGCTACTCTCTATCTTTAAATTGCTCATTATCTTGTAGAAGAGGACAGAAATGTAATCGAATAGCTGTTCTTATTTTCCAGAAGCTCTATCATAATGCTGTGGGATGCAATGTTTTATAAAGGGAAAGGTTCAATCTCAGTGGTAGCAAGAATTACTTAATAGAAAAGAACAAATGCTTAAACAGCCTTGAAAAATCTAGAGGACACTCATTTTTATGGTCGGGAATTTGGACTTGAAGTTCAACATTTCTGAAAATGTGGCCAAATCACTTGGGCTACTAGATAAAGATGAAACTTCTGGGTCTGATCTTACAAATACGTAATCAGAATCTGTGGCACAGACTAGGAATTTTTAACAGCAGTGATTTTCTAAAGTTTGAGAAGTCTATAATTAGTAACAAGGTAATATCAAAGGGTTTTGAAGGGGTTTATGGTAACATGAGCTAACTTTTAATTCTCCCTTTGGCCTCTGCTCAGTCAACTCTCCTACCCAACTGCTCTCTCCTTGATTCTCCTTAACTTCTTCCCCATTCTGGGCTCCACAAGCACCAACTCAGTCACTATGACTTTCAGAAGTCTCTACATCTTCCACCAGGTATCTGGCTTCTGAGTCTTGGTCTCAGTTCCTAGGGATCACAGTTTTACTAAATGGGTTGATTAAAACATGCACCCAAAGTCCATTCTATCCATGCCATCTCATCTTAACCCAGACCTTGATCTTCTTAGCAAGTGCACATTAAATCCTTGGCTTGCTACCCAAACCTACTTCAAATTTTCTCCCTCTAAAGGCCCACCATAATCCTCTTTACAGTTCTGTTTTCAGCAGATATCTTCCTTTGTTACTAATGAAATTAACTCTTCTGGTGATTTTACATAATTATACGTAAGAAGAGTTAAAAATACATTATATCTATACATGAGGTGGGAAATATAGGACAATAGCATAAGAATTATCAAGAAATAGTTTCTATGCAGGGGAGACAGAGAGAAGCCCTTTCATAATCGTATCTTATTGGAAAGTGTTTTTCCATCAAAGGAAAAACCACTGTTTTTCAATGCAGAGGGACAGATTTCAGAGTTGCAAGCATTGAGAACAAAGAGAGAGAACTAGCTTTGATAAAACCCTCAGAGAGGAAGGTCCTCAGAGGAACAGATAAACAGCCATTAGAAAAGCAAACTTCCTTAAATTCCAGAACTGAAGTGAAGTGAATAGTAGGTATTAATCAAAGGAGAAAGCTATGCACATACAGTTACTGAAGTTTGCTGTATTATCAGCATGAACTTTGAACACTGCTAACAAAGAACTGAAATGTCTCTGCCATTAGGGTGAGACCATTCAAACACAGACATCTTGGGACCAGGAACAGATGGGGCTTAGAAGAGACTCACTGAATGACTAAAAACCAGAACAAGAAAAAAATAGCAGGGCAGAGATATTTCCCTAAGGTTTTCACCAGTTCTTTACGGAAAATGCACTAAAAATTTAACATCAGCATCATACTATATGTTGGAAGAGTTTGCTGTATATAATTTATAATCATGCTTACTTGAGTGCTAGGTGAATTTTACCTTATATATTCCACCTAAAACTTTAATTACTCCAGGTCTTCTTATTGTCTTTTAAAAGTCTTGATTTAAGATGTTAATGATGTGTTTCAGAAATGTATTGACTTAACTAACAAAAGCAATAAGAGTTTGGTCATGAGGGACAGGAGGCCCCATCACCGAATCATGTCCTGCTGAGGTGTGAACATTGAGGTTGGTCTCAGCCATATGTTCACCCTCATAGAGCCTTAAATTCATCTCAACCGCAAGCTCATTGACTTGAGTTTTCACATAGACTCTCATCATCACGTCAACATAGATATCTGTACAAGACATTAACTCCCTGGACACTTTTGGGTTATGTTCCCTGGTCTTTCTGGGAAGCCAGAACCTCTGAGCAGCTGATCTAATAGAACCTAGACATGGGAGAGGCTGAGGCTCCTCCCATGCAGCTTCAATGGAGGCCCCGATAAATCCTGGCCTCATCCATAGGGGAGGCTGAACCAGATGGAGGTGTTAGATGAATTTGTGTTCTCAAGTTATAGCGCACATCAAGATACCCTAAAGGACTTATTAAAACATAAATTGCTGGACTCCACTTCAGAGTTTTTGATTCAGCAGGTCTAGGAGAGGCATAAAATTCTGCATTTATTACAGGGGCTCCGGTGGTGCTGACACCTCTTATCCAGATGCCACATAGGGAGAATTCTTGTGTTAGGGGTGAGGTGACAGGAGCGTAAGCACATGGGCTTAGGTGAGACTGAGTAAACATGGGGAGACACATCCACCAGGTCCAGTACAGACATATCTCATTCATTCGTATACCTCCTCCAGTGGATTTCATATGAACTGGGATGTCCAGAGGGGTGCTATGGAGAGTAATCTGAATAAGAGTTAACAAGATGGGCTTCCCTGGTGGCACAGTGGTTAAGAATCCGCCTGCCAATGCAGGGGACACGGGTTTGAGCCCTGGTCTTGGAAGATCCCACATGCCGCAGAGCAACTAAGCCCACGCGCCACAACTACTGAGCCTGCATGCCTAGAGCCTGCGAGCCACAACTACTGACCCCTAGAGCCCGTGCTCTGCAACAAGAGAAGCCACCGCAAGGAGAAGCCCGCGCACTGCAATGAAGAGTAGCCCCCGCTCGCCGCAACTAGAGAAAGCCTGCGCGCAGCAACAAAGACCCAACTCAGCCAAAAATTAATTAATTAATTAATTAATTTTAAAAAAAGTTAAAGTGACTATCCTTTCATCCAAGACACATTTGTTGTGTGCTTACTGTGTAGCAGATGCCGAGCTAGGCACTAGGCATTCAGAAATGAAACACGATCCCTGCCCTTTATAGAGCATTCTATTTGGAGATGTCCGAAACAATGTTTTTTTTCCATCTCCATAAATCATGTTGCCACTGGCTTCTGCTTTAATGACCTCATTTCTGGGGGAAGTCAGATGCTGCCTAGAAAAATCATTGTTCAGCTTTAAACTTCGAAAAAAATTTTTTCTTGAGTCCATAGCATGAGAACAGCCTTGAAAAGCTCAGTCTTTGTTTAAAGACAAAATACTTTGCTATATTCCAAAGCCTTGCTTTTACATATCAAGAGCAAAGCTTGGAGGTCTGAGCACAGAGTTTTACTCTACAGAACAGGGAGAATTGGAAAAATACAAATCTCCCTGGCCTCTAGGAGGACACAGTTAATTATAGAAAGAAATGTTGACAAGATAAGACCAGGGTAAATGGTGGTTTCTCTGGAACTCAGTGTCCTAACCCCCTGAACATGGGCCCAGAAGCACAATAGATTCCTGTTGATAGGAACTCAACAACAAAATCCCTTACAGCCCGAAGGAGAATCCAAGAGGTGTTCTGCTTCCTCTCTATCATGTCCAACATATGGTGAGAATGAGGCAGACAGAGTATTGCTCATGGGGAACTGTGAGCAGAGCCAAATACATTTCATCGTTCTTAAGGAAGTACATTGAATATTTAAAGAATGATTTCCACATGGTGCTCGTTAATAACTTAATTTCTGTGTTCTTAGATGAGATAAGAATGTCATGATTGATAGAACAGTGGGCTCTGGTTGTGCATGACATTTTCCTGAAGTGCCTAGATCATGGTCCAGAAATACTGCCTCCCTCTTTCCCTATGCTAGCTCAGAGCACGGTAAAGATTCAGGAATACCTGCATGACTGCAAGAAGGATGCAAGAGGTAGCTGAACATTTGAGAATCAATGTGCCTACTGAAGGATAGCAGTGGTCCAGGGCAAGGGGTTCCTACAGTCCAGGCTCCTCGACAGCTTGAAACCAGGAGGGACATGAAGCACTTGAGTCACAAGAGGGTCCACAGCACCTGCTTAGGCTGGAGCCAGGCAGCGGGGGGAGATGCCTAAGTTCCCCGGGGCACAGTCAGGGTGAAATTCAGGCGACGCGATCATTCAGCCCCGAAATCTGAAGACGCAGCAGGGTCAGATGCCAACACCCAAAGACTCAGCTTAAATGACCTATACCTCAACCAAGGGCCATCCACAGCTGCCGACAAAGGGACCCAAGGCCCCCATGGCACACGGTGTGAAGTAGGGTAAGATCTCTCCTACACGTTGACAACATAAGAGAAAGGAGAGAAAAGGGAGAGAGGAAAAGGCCGTGAAAGACTGAGATGTTATTCAGAAAGAAATTGTGTTTATAAATGGAGCCTCCTAAACTGAAAGAAACAGAGTTTATCCAAAAAGAAACAATTTTAAACTGGAAGACACTAATATACCTTTAATGAACAAGCTTAGAATGTATTGTTTTTGCTGTGGTGGCCCGTGCTGACGCATTTCTTGCTGACAAGCAGGGATGGGAGTTTCAGAAGAAATAGTAGAGAATATTTAAAAGCTGATATTTATTTTATTTGAGGAAAGGAGAGAGGGAGATTGCTGAGTTGCTCTGAATGAATTTCAAACCTACCACGGTTACAAGAATTTCTAATGTGTTTGGCTTGTGTCCATACACAGAGAGTTATCAAAAATTCACTCCTCTGTTGGTTAAGTTTGGGGAGTTCAGGCTCCAGCTGAGATTGAAACCTCTGGGTTTTACTGAACAAAGAAGTGGGGCTGAGTTGAGAACCAAAACGACAGTCAGATCTGAAGGAGCTAAATAGACATGGTAGACGCTGTTGGTGATGATGAGAGAGGCACAGAGGCAACAGGACAGTAATTGGAAACACCGTCGTCGGCCGGGGGGATGCTATGGATGCCCTGGCACATAGTTGGTACCCGTCAGATATGTTTAAAATAAACATACTAGGTAGGAAGTAGAGTGTGGAATTATTACCCGAGTTCTGGAATGAAAACACTTGGGGCTTTTATAGACTACCTGTAAGTTCACGAAGAATCTGAGAGGGAACTCAGAGGGGTTATTAGCCCTGTCAGCCACTGTCCTTACCCACATCCATTTCCCAAGGGTGACGTGCTTGGTGGAAACTGTGAGGTCCTACTGGTGAATGGAAAGTAGTCTCCCACAACCAGCCCTTTGAGGTTGTATGTTTCCCAATAAATCTGAGCCTGGATCTTGGCCAGGAATCCAGCACCTTCTGGTGACCCGTCTGGCTCCCAATTCTTCATTCCTGGAGCAGTCACTGGGATGCACAGTCTGCATCTGGCTCTGGAAGTGAAGAAGGGGGTAAATCCCCAAAGAGGAAGCAATCGCATTCCAAAGGCCTTTGGATTATGAACGTTGTCACCTAGAAGAGCATCCTCCTGGTTTCGGCCCTGGCTGCAAGCATGTATGTAGTTGGAAGAGAACCGGGAATATCCCCAGGCTCCCAAACTATATAAATCATCAGATAGGAAAGGGTGTCTTTATGTTACTCCCAGGCCAGAAACTACCTTCTTAGAGGCTTTCTGCTGTTATCGGCCCCAGGAGTTGCAGGAGAGAAAGAAAGATGGCAAGTACGGTGTGAGGGCTACATTTTTTTCTGCCCAACACCCCTTCCTCCCCCTCCATTTTATCTTGATGAACCCACAAAAAAATTAGAGTTAATTACTCCATTGCATTATCCTGTTATAGAGAAAAACGTTTCCCAGTTTACTGATACAAACTGTAGCCCAGAGCTCAGACAGAGTGGTTGATTTGAGATTTGAATTAACGTCTTCTCGATTCCAAAATCTTACATTGCCCGTATATGCCAGGCTTTCTGCCACAATGTGTCTGAAAATTCAGAGTCTGCCTAGCATGAGTTATGTATGAAAAGAATCTGTGGGCTTTTATTTAAAGATTTCTTCGTGGGGTTTACTTTTGGGTTTTGGGTTTTTTGTCCAAAAGGTGTTTAAATTAAGTCTTAGGTGAATGATTCTAGAGAAAGGAAAGTTTGTCATTAAAGTGACTGATTTGGAGTTGGAGGCTCTCCGAGGAAGACAGTTCATGATGTCTGAGAACGCTGAAGAACTGAGTTCCCTGCCCGGTCTCATCTTTCAAGTAGAATTGACTATGTGTTGAGGCAATTAAAGCTTTGCCTCTGATAAGAAGCTGGGAAAAGGCTGAAACCCACGATAAGCAGCCAGAACTACAGAAGTGTCCAAGGATGATGCTGTCAGCAGAGGGAAGTCAGCGTTAGATAAGAGCCCTTGAAGAGTGCGGCTGGGTGAGAAGGGCGGCAGATGGGAATTCAACGGTCCAGGTTCAATTCCAGCCTCGGGCACCCATCCCTAGGGTGACATTTCTCCCGCCTCAGTTTCCACATCCACAAAATGAGGGGATGCATTCATACAGC
This sequence comes from Monodon monoceros, assembly GCF_005190385.1. NCBI lineage: Eukaryota > Metazoa > Chordata > Mammalia > Artiodactyla > Monodontidae > Monodon > Monodon monoceros. The sequence goes on from NW_021703767.1 coordinate 138,959,597, forward strand.
CCTTGTAGCCACATGAAGTTTCATCCGGTTCTGAATGCATACACCCTGAGTGGTGAGGGTACCACGTTTCATCCAGGTGCTTTCTCATTGAGAAACCACAGCATTCTGAGTTTCATTAATTAGAGATGTAATGAATAGCACTCATTTTTCCCAGAATTACATTTTCGTAAAAACAAAAGCATTGTTGATTTTTCTCTAGTCTTAGTTACCCAAAGCTAAGAAAATAAGAGCTGCTAATGCCTTGTCTCTACCATCTGGGTGTTCTGGGACAATGCCAATTTTATGGATTATGTTGAATCACCCATTCCCATCACGATTTGAAATTTCTTGCATTTTGTCATCCAAACAACATGTCCCTGACTGCCATTTACTGCCTAAAGTGGCCCAACATTACGGTCAGAGATGTTTTCAGCTTTTTGCCTTGGAAAATGTGTTCCTCGTACCTGTACTAGAGGTTCTGTCCATAGGGGCAACAGAAATCAAAAGACGTGGGAGCAATAAATAATTTATTCCCATAGGAATGTGGAAAATGTAGCACTGTGGTTATTTCTTAAAAAATCAAACTTAAATAAAATTTCAACCTTAAATAAAATAGATGTGACCGAATTGTCCCTTTGAACCCTCCAACGTATAGGTCCTAGGAAGTTTACTTTAATATTTTGTTCCCAAGTGAGCCGGATCAATGCTCCCTACCTGTGAACTCACAGGACCCTGACCGTTCCCCTTGCAGCGTGGTTTTGTTTGTCATAGGGAGGAGTACGTTTGATAGACAAGCCCAGCCCTGGACTGCCTCACCAGTGCTCTGGCCACCCATTATCTCCAAAGTCTGCAACTGGCTCTGCCCATCTACTGCCCATCACACTACTGCAGCTCCACCCAAGCCAGGGAACCAGTTGCACCGACACACTTAGCTGGCAATACCTTTTAAAAGTGTTGATACTTTCCACCACTGCATATAGAGCTGCATCCTTATTTGTCTGTGAATTTCCACTGTCTCCTTCTCCAGGTGGAAAGTTAACACCCCTTCTTGTGGCCCGTCTTTAGAAGTTATCCCATAGCAGAGCCGGGCGGTTCCTTTGTAACCCAGAGCCATTCGTTTTGTCATTCAGTTTTGTTACTTGTATTAGCTTCCTAGCACTGCAGTAACCAGTTACCACAAACTGGGTCACTTACAACAGTCAAGAGGCCACAAGTCCAGAATCAAGGAATGAGCAGGGCTATGCTCCCTCTGAAGGTGCTTGGGAAGAATCCTTCCTGGCCACTTCCTGCTTCCAGTGGTTCCAACTGTTCCTTGGCTTGTAAGGGTGTCTCTCCAATCACCGCTATCATCTTCTCTCTGGGTCTCTCCCCTATATGTTACTTAGCAAAATATTTGTTATTGGGTTTAGGGCCCATCTGGATAATCCAGGATGATCTCATCCCAAGATCTTTAACATAATTACATCGGCAAAGACACTTTTTTCCACATAACGTCAGCTTCACAGATTCCAGGACATGGTGGGCAGATCTTTGGGGGGGGGGCACCATTCAACCCACTATAAACCTCTAATGGCGTCAGAGGGTTTCCCAGAGGAGCTTAGGCTTGTGATACACCTCTGCCATTGTATGCGTCTCCTTCCTAACAGAGAATGCAGGCATATGGACCACACAGCCAGGGCTCCTTGGAAACACTGCTCTTTCTTGACCTGAGGATAAACCATCATGCCAAATTTCCTTCTAACTAATGGTTAGGTTTTGCTAACCATTGTATATGTGCATACACACACACACACACACGTATATATATTGTTACCAAACCACACATGCTGGCTTCTCCAAGTCTGTGCTCCAGCTCATCTATGATGCTCCATTGTATGCACAATTTATACACTTTAGAAGCTCAACAGGAAGCAGACGAGAGTCATGCTGATTTTCTTTAAAGGTCAAATAATGAGAGTTCAAATCTCAACATACCTGCTGAATTTCTGGCTCCCAAGATACGGAACTATGATAATTGATGTATGAGGGGATAAAATCTGAAGTCCTTTTTCTTTAAGCTGGTTGCCATAACAATTTTACCCTATAAGTTTTCACAAAGTTATTTTGAGATCAGGCAAAGAAAAATATAGTTCCATATGTAATCTCTGATCTCCCTTAACCCAACCAACGACTTCACCTCTCTTCCTGTTTTCACTCTTACATGAAGAGGGAAGCTTGGGCTTGAATCAAACGATGATTGAGGACCAACAAAGAGGACCACGATACTGGGTGATGTGTAGCTGTGGGTCAGAGGAGTTTGTACACATGTGCAGAAGGGTTAAGCAGGGTTTGATATTGTTACCTGTCCTGGAACGTTATGACTTATGGTTGATTATTACTTAGAATACTCAGAGCCATTGGAAGACAGGGTCACCATGGGGTCATGTAGACCTGAATGGGCTCCAGTTGGTAGAAATGGAATACTTTTAGAATGCCAATTCATTTCAGCAGCAGAATCTTCAATGAAGTGGAGATCCTACAGAAGCAATTATACCACTGGCCTTGGCTTAAACAGGTCTAATCTACCTCCCTGTGTATAATGTATCCAGTGGTGTACTAGAGCTGGCTCCTACTAGCTCATAAGTCTTCAGGAAATGTGTGAGCCAGTTAAATAAACTATATTAAAAATCAATTTATATAAGCTTGCAATACATTATGTTAAAAACAAAGGTAACTGGGAACTTGGGATTAGTAGATGCAAACTATTATATATAGAATGGATAAACAACAAGGTCCTACTGTATAGCACAGGGAGCTATATTACAACATTGTAAATCAACTATACTTCAATAAAAATTTTTTTTAAAAACAAAGGTAACAAATACTCAAAACTGACCATTTCCTAATTATTTTATTACAATTTACTAGATCATCAGTGTTAAGATATCCTCTCTAAAGGCCTAGAGTTCATTTGATCTCACCACTATGGGCTTCATATCACCTTACACAGGGAGACAGAAGTCAGTTCTCATGTCTGTCAAAGGCAGTCTTAGAAATTCATAAATAGATGGATCTGCAAGAGATACACTGAGTTCATCTGTAATTTTCCCTTTCAGAGTACTGTTGAAATTTCCCCCTGTTCCTAATATCCAAATTTCCAGTCTTTTTGTTATCATATTTGGGAAAAACACAAAGAGAGCGAGGAAAAGAACAAAAGGGGTGAAAGAAGGATGTGGAACAGAAAATCGTGCCTCTGTGGATGACAATTCCTGCTCACGTCATGCTCCCCCTGCCCTTCTGAGATGCTGCAATCTCACCCTATTTGTGAAGCACGCAGCAGCACCTCTTCTAATTTTTCTTTGGCAAAAAAGAAATTAAAATTGTGAAACCCTATTCCTAATAAATGAGGTTAGATGCTATTTTAATTTTTTTTTTTTTTTTTTTTGCTATACGCGGGCCTCTCACTGTTGTGCCCTCTCCCGTTGCAGAGCACAGGCTGCGGACGCGCAGGCTCAGCGGCCATGGCTCACGGGCCCAGCCGCTCCGCGGCATGTGAGATCTTCCCGGACCGGGGCACGAACCCACGTCCCCTGCATCGGCAGGCGGACTCCAACCACTGCGCCACCAGGGAAGCCCTAGATGCTATTTTAAATATGTCAAATACAATCCATTTCCACCTGAGGGAAATCAGCCTACTTCTTTGGAACAAGTTACGCTATTCTAAGAGTAGCCTACTTATACTAAAGCATCCAGGATGGAGTACACTGCTAACTAGGACCCTCGCTAGGTAGCAGGTAGAAGCACCTAGGATCTTCTTTCTGATTATCGCACTTACAGTATTACCAAGCTAAGCTGTACAAGATCTGAAATGTCTAGTAGAATGGATGCTATTGGTTGCCCATTCAAAACTCTTTACCCAGCTCTTTCTTGCGGATCAAGTCTTGCTTATGTTTGGGGTGCTCGCTTTCCTCCACTGGGCAAGCACTCTAGGTTTAAGGTGACCCAACTTCTGCTCAGAGGTCAATCTTTTTAATACATTTATTTATTTAATTTATTTAATTTTGGCTGCGTTGGGTCTTCGTTGCTGCGCGCAGCTGCAGCAAGCAGGGCCCACTCCTCTTTGCGGTGCGTGGGCTTCTCATTGTGGTGGTCTCTCCTGTTGCAGAGCACAGGCTCCAGGTGCACGGGCCTTAGCAGTTGTGGTTCACGGGCCCATTTGCTCTGCGGCATGTGGGATCCTCCTGGATCAGGGATCGAACCCGTGTCCCCTGCACTGGCAGGCAAATTCTCGACCACTGGGCCACCAGGGAAGCCCAGAGGTCAATCTTTTTTTAATCGATTTTTTAAAATTGAAGTATAGTTGATTTACAATGTTGTGTTAATTACTGCTATACAGCAAAGTGATTCAATTATACATATATACATTTTTTTTCATATTCTTTTCCATTATGGTTTATCACAGGATATTGAATATACTTCCCTGTGCTCTACAGTAGGACCTTGTTGTTTACCCATTCCATATATACATGACTGGTCAGTGACTGATGCAGCAGTGAACTGGTCTTTTTCCCCCCCAGCTTTATGGAGGTATACACTTACACAATGTTATTTGCCAATTAAGGTATATAACATGATGATTTGACATATGTATATATTGTGAAATAATTACCACAATAAAGTTAGTTAGCACATCTGTCACCTCACATAGTTGCCATTTAGTGTGTGTGTGTGTGTGTGTGTGTGTGTGTGGTGAAAACATTTAGAATCTACTCTTTTAGCAAATTTCAAGTATATATTTCAGTATTGTTAACTCTAGTCACCATGCTATAAATTAGATCCCTAGAACTTATTCGTCTTATAACTGAAAGTTTTTACCCTTTGACCTACATCACCCCATTTTCCCAATGCCCTAGCCCCTGGAAACCACTAATCCATTGTGTTTTAATGATTTTTACTTTTTTTTTTTTTTTTTTGCGGTACGCGGGCCTCTCACTGTTGCGGCCTCTTCCGTTGCAGAGCACAGGCTCCGGACGCGCAGGCTCAGCGGCCATGGCTCATGGGCCCAGCCGCTCCATGGCATGTGGGATCTTCCCGGACCGGGGCACGAACCCGCGTCCCCTGCATCGGCAGGCGGACTCTCAACCACTGCGCCACCAGGGAAGCCCTGATTTTTACTTTTGAAGATTCCACATATAAGTGAGACTGTATAGTATTTGTCTTTCTGTCTTTTTTCACATAGCACAATGCCTTTAAGTTTCATTCATGTTGTCACAAATGACAGGAATTTCTTTTTTGTGGCTGAATAATATTCCAGTGTGTGTGTGTGTGTGTGTGTGTGTGTGTGTGTGTGTGTGTGTGTGTGT